>NC_142168.1:59854154-60016951 GCF_029865625.1 Vigna umbellata | reverse complement strand
TACATTGTAAGTATCACCATTTGGGAGTAGTCCAGTAGAGAACTTAGGACCTCCAACCTATCTTTGGCCTTTTGATTCCATCATAAGTCCCAATCTTTGGTGTTTTTTGGTTTTTGCAAATGCCTTGTTGTAACAACTCAATGAGAGTTGTTTTGTGAGACCACCCGCTGATTTGACTCGTTCGATGTTAGGGGTTTCAGATTTGTCCTCAAGTACGGAATGGTTCTCACCAGTTCTTCCACCTTCACGTTCTGTCATTGACGTGCATATGTCATTCAATCGTGAGGAGAAGAAAAGTTTCAGCCGTCGTAGGGTAGTTAGTCCTTGAAGGTTTGTTGCTGTTTCAGCCACTGTAGGGTTAAGTCCCTATAGGTTTGTTGTTGTTAGCCACTACAAACAGTTCAGTTCCTGCAGGTTTGTTGTTGTTCAAGGCAGTTAAGTCCCTAAAGGTTCGTTGTTGTTAAGGCAGTTAAGTCCCTTAAGATTTGTTGTTGTTCAAGGTGGTTAAAGTCCCTCCAGGTTTGTGATTGTTAGCCTTTTAGTGCCGCTACAGGGTAGTGTAATCCCTACAGGTCTGTTGTTGTTTAGAGCAGTTAAGTCCCTGAAGGTTTGTTGCTGTTTAGGGTAGTTAAGTCCATACAGGTTTGTGGTTGTTAGCCTTTGAAGGCCTCCCATATGTTACTCATGGAAATCATGTTCTTGAAGTTTTGTTGTTGTTCGCCACTATTGAAAGCAATCCAGTCCTTGCAGTTTGTTGTTGTTCGCCACTGGAGTCCTTTCATCTGTTCTTGTAGTTTGTTGTTGTTTGCTGCTGCAAGTCATCATCCCTTTGTTATGGAAATCTCCCTCGTCCATTTCTATCCAAGTTGAAGTTTCATGGTGCTAGTTCGCCCTCGTCCATTGTTGTCCAAGTTGAAGTTTCATGGTGTTAGTTCGCCCTCGTCCATTGTTGTCCAAGTTGAAGTTTCATAGTGCTAGTTCGCCCTCGTCCATTGCTGTTCAATTTGGTTTATTGACGTTCTCTACAATTGAGTTTGACTATTCCAAGCTTGGTTCATACAATCTTGTATGTTCCAGCTTGAGGGGGAGTGTTGTAATTTGAGATAATATCTTTAGAATCTTCCTAATTAGAGGAAATAGATATATAACCTTTATTTTATTTTACTTTCCTAGTTTCCTTATTTCCCTTTATTTTACTTTCCTAGTTTCCCTATTTCCCTTTATTTTACTTTCCTAGTTTCCTTATTTCCCTTTATTTTACTTTCATAGTTTCCCTATTTCCCTTTTTAGAAGAATTAGATTATTACAAATAGAAAGTATCATAATGTATTTTTTATGATTGAGGATAATAAATCAATCTTATTTTCCACATATGTTCATTTGCTCAAGAGTGGTTTGAGGGTAATAATTCTGCAGTTTTCGTGCTACAGAATTATGCAGACTTGCTGAGCGACTCTACTCACTCAGCGAAAGGTCAAGGAGTATGGGTCATTGTCTCAGGTTTTTCGCCGAGTAGGGTCGTTGAGCGAGTAAGTTGGGGGTCTGAACCACTGTCTTTTTATTCGCTCAACGAGTGGGGTCGTTGAGCGAGAGGACTTTGTGGTCGCTCAATGCGCTTGGTCATTGAGCGACTAGTCCAGGGGGTGTTTTATTCTTTCTATTCTTGTTTTCTTATGGAGCGGAGTTACATTTCTATTCATTGTGAATGATGTATAAGTATGTATGAGATTTTATGATCAAAGATGTGATGTGATGATGATGTTCAAGTAATGTGTGAGTTGTGGATTTCATGTTCCACGTGAGAAAGGAATTCCAAGGAGGAATATCCTAAGTTGATTATGTGGTGTTATATATTGATGTAGGGGCTCATGGATTGGGGAATGATCCTGAGACTCTCAATAACCCCATTTCATGTAGAGATGGGTGATTATGTTGTGGAGAGTAGCAAAAGGTCATAGTCCATGGTCACTAGTTAGGGCCATAGATGTTTGACGGATTAACCTTGGTGTATGATTTTATTATTGGTGGTTGAGGATGTGGTTATTATTATTATTATTTATGAGCTAAGTTGCTCAACCATACACGGGTGCAGATTCCTCATGAGTCCGATATCAATGCATCTATCTGGATAGTAAAAAGTGTTTCAAATGGATTGGACAAGTTGATGTGTTGTTTGATTAATCATATGCATGTATATTGTTATTGTTTTAAATAGTATGTAAAACCTTTTGATACTCTAGCTTACCCGTGATTTTTTGTGGTTTGTCTTTGTATGTTGTTTCTCTTTCACGATGATCACCTTAATGGTGTGAGCTCAGGGATGCAGCCTTTTCAGTTGGCGCAGGTGAAGATGGGGAGTGAAGCTTATAGTATAGGTAGTTACTTTTGTTCTTCAGGTGAAAATTTTTATTCACCTAATCTGTAGTTCTTGTTCTATCATTATACATGTAATGTTCAGTTTAGTAGTTTTATATTACTAAATTTGGGATGTTACAGAAAAAAGTCTCAAATATATTAAGATATTTTAGAAATAATTTTAATAAATATAATCAAATTATTCGAATTGTTATATTTAAGAATTAGTAATTATGAATTTTTTATATTTCAGAGCGAAAAACATCTTAAATTGTTTATTTTAAAATTAGTAGATAATTATAGATTTTTGTTTTAAATCAATATTTTGTATAATGTTTAAGATGAACATAGGAAATTGGGAGAGTGTAAAAAGCATAAAGGTATGAGTATATAACTTTATTTACATATAAAATTGTATTTACATATAAAATTATTTACATATAAAATTGTATTTCAATATCTATAAAAAGAAGAAAAGAAGCTTATCTTAAATAAGCTATAAAACAAACCTCATTAACTAAAAAACAGAAAATCCCTAAACACAATAGTCTCCCTTAAGTTGGGCAATAAATATTCATTAACCCTAGCTTGCAAATGTTAGATTTGAATTGGCTCCCATGAATGAATTTTGTAAAAACGTTTGTGACTTGTTCGATGGTGCGAATGGGCAAAAGAAGTAGGATATTTGATTGAATCTTCTCAGGAACCACATGACAGTCAATGTCTATGTGTTTCATGCGTTCGTGAAAGCTTGGGTTGTGAGTTATGTGACCAGTCAATTGGTTGTTGTAGTACAACATAGTCAGAGTAGAAGGATGATATTGCAAATCGTAAAGAAGAAATGGGAGCCATTGAAGTTCACATATGACAATAGTCAAGTCATGATATTTTGCCTCTAAGAAATCAAGTTCCCTATGAAAATGAAGAACCTTGTAGTGGAACATAAGGTGTTTGAACAAGTTGTCTAGTCAGAGTCACTAAATGCTTTAAGTTGAAGTTTAGGGTTGGTAGGGAAGAAAAGCGCCCAGGCAAGACAAAACTTTATATATCAAAGAATGTGTTAAGTGCCTTGTGGTGTTGAACATTAGGTGCTTGTAAAAATTGATTAGGTGAACTGCAAATATTTTATCAGGGCTAGTATTTGTTAGATAAAAGATCTTCCCTATGAGTCTCCTATAGGAATCAATATTGCAAGGTTGTTCCTTTGGTTAAAACAAAACAGCGTGGAACTTGTTTTGCTTCCAAGCATTCTAGCTTCTTCTAGAATGTCAAGTGCATACTTGCATTGATATAAATGGATACCCTTTATAGAGCTAGCTACTTCAAATCCAATGAATTATTTCATCTCACCAAGGTCTTTTATTTTGAAAGTGTTGTGCAAGAGGTCTTTAATCTTCTTTATTTCAATTAATGAATTTCTTGTCAATATAATGATATCTACATACACAAGTAAGGAATAATCAACTTTTGACTATTAGAATAACATTTAGTAAATAAGGAATAATAAGCCTTTGATTGAATGAAACCATTTGAAATAAGGAAATTAGACAACTTAGTGAACCATTATCTGTTGTTTGTTTCAAGCCATAAAGAGATTTAGTGAGTTTAGAAACTTGCTAATTGTTGGTGATAAGGTCAAGAGGAGGACTCATGTAAACTACCTCATGTAGCTATCCATGGAGAAAGACATTTCCTACATCAAGTTGATGTAGGTGTCAATCTTTGATAGCAACAAAAGCGAGCAATAACCTAACAGTTGTTATTTAGCTATAGGAGGAAAAGTGTCCATAAAGTCTATTCCCTTGAGCTGTGTATACCTTTTAGCCACCAACCTTTGGGTCTTTCAATAGTGTCATCAACTTTGTGTTTTATCTTGTAAAACCATTTACAACCAATGGGTTTCTTCCCTAAAGGAAGACTAGCTAGATATCATGTCTTATTATCTTGGAGAGCCTTAATCTCTCTGCTCATAACATCAATCCAGACTTTTTGTTTGAGGGCCTCATTATAATTTATTGGTTCATTACAACTAAATATGACAAGATTGCATATTAAATTACCTTTAGATAGAGAACAAGATAAGATAGAAGAGATAGGATGAAATACAATTTCCATTTCTGTTTGAGAAATTGGTTCCAATAATTATCTAGGACGCAATTGATAGAAACTTTAGGGTCTTTATGAAAAAATAATTTCATAAAAGACTACATTTATCCTAATAAAAATTTCTCTAGTTTAAATGTCCATGAGAATATAACATTTAATTCCAAATTTATAACCAATGAAAACACATCTTTTAGTTTTAGGCCCAAGTTTGGTTCGATTATACTCAAGAATAAAGACAAAACGTAGCCATCCAAAAATTTAAGATTCAAATAAGTAGGAGGAGAGGCATGAGGTAGTTCATATGGAGTTTTTCCAAAAAAGCACAATAGTAGGCATTTTATTGATAAGATGCATAGCGTGACAAACTACATAAGATCAATAGGCTTTGGGTAAATTAGATTGAAAAATAAGGTTGCGTGCAATGTTTAAAATGTGCTGGTATTTTTTATTCACAACAAAATGTTGTTGTGAAGTTTCACACAACTTTCGTGGTGTAAAATGTTATGTTTGTTGTCAAAATCATAATATTCAAATTCTTATCCCTTATTAATTTTGATGATTGTAATGTTTTGTTCAAATTGATAATGTTTTGTTCAAATTGATTTTTTATATAAGTAACAAAAATGTTTAAAAAGGGTCTTATTTCACATTTATTGTTCATTAGGAAAATCCGTGTGTGTCAACTAAAATCATTTACAACAATTAATAAATATGTATGGCCATGAACATACGATATAAAACTAGGACCCCACATATCTATATGAACAAAATAAAAGATTCTAGGATATTTGGTATCACTTTGTTTAAAAGAAAGTGTTTGTTGTTTGACATGATGATAAATATCACAAATAGTTTTAGAGTCTAATATGATGTGAGGAAAATGCATGCATATTTGTTCAACAATTTTGTTGGCAAGGTGTCCTCGTCTAAAATTCCATAGATCAATGTCATTTTGTTTACAAGTATAGAAAAAAATAATAGGGACAAAATCTTTATCAAAAATAGAAGAAAAACCCTATAGGTAGTATAATCCTTTACATAGATCAACATGTCCAATCATCTTTAATGATGAACTATCTTGAATCTGACAATACTCACACAACAAAAAGTTAGTTTGCAGTTTGAGTCTTTAATCATATTTTTGGACAAATATTAATTTGAAAGAAAAATCTAGTATGAAGAGAACATTGAAAAGAATAAGATATTTTTGAAAACTATAAGGGTCTTACATATTATGCAACAACATGGGTATGATTAGGCATCTTGACATGTACATGTTCGATTTTGTAAAAAGTGACAAAAGTTTTTAACATAGGTAACATGTGGCTCCTTAAAGAAAATTACCTTGTTGATTGTCAGTTTTAGAAGACTCGATTATATTTCTTTGAACATGATTAACAGAGTGAGTAGGGTTGTCAACATTTTCTAAAAGCTTCAAAATCTTTTGCATTTGCTTGGGTGTGAATTGATTGAGATCTTGATTGGGAGTTTGTGTATTAATTTGTGACGTTTCTTCCTTTCATGTTGAGATTGCAATTTACCTTACTGCCTCCCGTGTCTGCTTATACCATGGTTGGAAACCATATTTTGAGTAGCATGCATCTGTAGTATGATTCATTTCATTGCAACATAAATATTGTTTACCATAGTTAAGATTTCGTCCTCTTCCTTGATTTATCTCACCTGTGTTTCCACGTCCTTGCCTTTTCCAATTTCATGTCTTCTCAACAACATTGATTAGAGGTTTGCTTTTAGCCACTAAACCAATACCAATTAATTGTCGTTCTTGTTTTAAGACTAGAGAGGAAACCTTGTTGATATTCGGTAAAGGCTCCATAAGGAAAATTTGTGTCTTGATAGTGTTCTATATATCATGAAGGCCTTTCAAAAACAAATCCAATACTCTATTTCTCTATATTTCACTAAGGTTTTAGATAGATCACAAGAACAAACAGAATTAGAAATAGGTCTAAGAAATTCAAGTTCTTCTCATAAAATCTTTAAATTAGTTAAATATTTACTAACATTTATTTCACATTGTTTAGTGGAATATATCTCTTGTAGGAGATTAGAAATTCTAAAATAATCCCATTTTGAAAATCTTTCTTTCAGTTCCCATAAATCATTTGCATTTTCAATATATATGACGTTGTGTTATTTATGGTGAAAAGGTTTGAATGATCTAAGAAAGAATCATCACATTCATTCATTCCCATGCTTCACGTGTAGAATCATTAGATATGGGAGTCTTTATGTTTCCATCTAGGAACTTTCCTTTGTTCTTTGACAAAAGAGCACACCTCATATGGGCTTGAGAGGTTTAAAGTCATATCTATATGATTTGCTTGATTATTGAAGGTTGGCTCCTTACTAGTAGTTATGTTCTTTAAAAAGGAAGATATAAAAGAACTTCAAAATCTTGAAAAGAAATACTAACAAACAAAAACAGATTTTTTAACCTACTTTGATACCATATTTGATATGACACAAACACGTGTTTCTTCTAAACTCTGAAGATTACAAAGTGGTGAAACTTAGAATATTGAAAAAGAGAAATGATCTATGAAAAAATAGATACATATAAGATATAACTTTCCTTTTCTTTCATATAGAAAAGTATATTTCAATATAAAAGAAGAAAAGAAATCTATCTTAAATAAATAAAAAACCTCTAAATATAATACAAGCTACCACATGTGACATTTATTTAGTTTGATGTGATTGTAACATGTTTAATTTTATTTTTTAATTAAAATTATTTTCTCTATTTCAGATCCTTTCACCTTTTTCTTATCTTCTTCTCACAAATCCTAGGCTCTCTTTCTTCTCATCGTTGTGATGAATCCCAACGTTACCACCAATAATCTTTGCTAAAAATAGGTTTAATACATCATTTGGTCCCTAGTTTTGGAATTTTGTTCAAAGTCGTCCTACGTTTTAAAAAAGTTCAGTCAGACCCCATATTTCGTTAAAAAATGTTCAAAATGGTCCTTTTGGCTTATGACGTTAAAAACATAACAGTCCAGTTGCCTTCGTGGCCAAAACTAAATGACGTGTAAAGTTTTTGCAATACGTGGCACATATGATATATTTGAATGTGTAAATTAAAAAAATAATGATGTCAGTTAGGTTTAACGAAATGGGTTAAATCAAATTATACTTATCTAGGAATGCTATCGTGATTTCTGGGTTTAACAATCTGATGAAATTGGTCTTGTAATCACTATGGTGTGGTGATTCCTTGAAGGTCAAATTTGAAGAGCGTACGTACGTGAGGTAAGTGTTACTAACCCTAGCCTACTTACTTGATGTTCTTGTTGTTGGATTTGGGGGTTAGGGTTTGAGGTGGAAATAGGGGGTGGAAAGTAATGGTGGAGAGGAAGTGGATGATGGAGTGGAGGTGGATAGAGATGGTGGACTGGAGGTGGAAAGTAATGGTGGAGAGGAGGTGGATGGTGGAGTGGAGGTGGACAAAGATGATGGACTGGAGGTGGACAAAGATGGTGGACTGGAGGTGGAAACTAAGCCAGATATCTTTCATGTGTTTTTCGTTGATATCCATTTGGGACCAAAGTACACAGTTTTAAATTGAAAAGGGGACGACATTGCACATTTTTTGACCAAAGGGGAAACTAAATTTAACATTACATATTAACACATGAATGTAAACATTGAGTTTTACCTTCACATTACATGAACACCTATACCTGAACGTAAACATTGAGCTTCACCTTCACATTGTTTCTGCGTTTTTGGCTTGTGCAATTTGCAGGTTGGTACCCATGGATACTGCTTGCGAACTAGGGTTTCTATGGTTTGGCTAGCGATTATGTATGTTTATGGTTTGCTGCAAGTGTGAATTGGGTTTCTAAGTGTCACGATTGCAATTTTCTTGTTCATATTTGGGTTGGAATTTTTGGTTTGCAGGTTAGAGATTTCGATTCGGTTCTTGCTTAATGGTGGTGAGGCGCAACGCATGGTGGAGATTTTGCCCTGATTACTGGCTACACGGTTTAGGGTTTCATGGTGGCTAAGGTTTGATTTCTGGGTTTTCTGTTGCTTTTCTCTGCTTCGAATTGTATGTCTTTGTTAATGGTGGTGACGACAGCATGATGGCCTAAGGTTTTGGTGGTGGCGCGTTTCGTTCTGCGGTAGCGGTGACGGCTAGGGTTTCACGGTGGTGGCACAAAGGTTTCTGGTCTTAGGGAAATTAGGGTTTTATGGTGTCCTCCCATCCTTTTACATTAACATTGCCACATCAATGGATCACAGTTGTCACGTCATAAAAAATTGGACAGATCACAGTTGTCACATCATTACACCGTTATGTTTTTAACGTTGTAAGCCAAAAGGACCAACTTGAACCGTTTTTAACTTGGGATAATAGTGAATTTTTTTAAAAGATAGAACGACTTTGAACAACGCTCCAAACTAGGAACCTGATGAATTAAACCTTAAAAATACTATGACTAGAGTTGGTACGGGCAAAACCTACCATTCTCGTACATCCAAGACGAAGCAATTGCCAATTTCCTTCCTTACACCAGTGCGTAACTCCACTTTATCTCCTTACTCGTCTTTTATTTTAAATTTTTTGGTTGATTAATTTGTGTTATTGAAATATTGGAAGCGAAGGTGGAAGACTGGAGGGTGTGTGAACGAAAAAAAAGAAGAAAGTTTTATGATAGTTTATAAATCAAGAAAAAACGAAACAGTAAATAACTTTCCACTAAAGTGTGAAAAGAGTTATACAACGAGAATATATAATCTATTCGACATAAAATTTAATTCATTAACTTAAACAAAGTATTTACCTTTTATTGTAACATAATAAGTTATTAAAATATATAAACATAAATAACTAGTAAATATTTATAAACACATTATAATATAATAAAACGAATAATTAAAATGAAAATATTCAAATATTAACAAAAAGGTAAATTTAATATTTTATTAATATGTTTTTATATTAAAAAGAGAACATGATTAAAATAAAAAAATATAAAAAGTAATAAATAAAACAAAATAATTAATTTAAAATTTGATGACTTATTTTAATATATTTTATAAATATATTATATCACATCAATTAAATTAAGTTAGATAACCACCAAATTAAGATTACTTTTTTTAATAGTCAGGCGCCTTATCCATTAGGCCACAGGCGCTTGATATACCATTTAAGTAAACAGTGTGTGATTCATAAAGTATAATTAGGATTCAATGATAAAGTCAATATTACTATAGTTATTGAGGCTTCAGACCCAATGGGTGCAGTTAGATTCCGAACTCAGATATTTATCGTCACCTTTTTCCATATCCATCTTTTCGTCAAGATTTCTTACAGACATTCCTTGCAAAAGCAGGTTTATCGCCATGATTGTGAAATGGTGACAAATTTGTCTACAATGTTACGTGACTCAGTACTGCAGCACTTTGAAAAAGATTACTTTTATGTGTTTGCTGCATTAGTGAAGAGCCGTTGTTTTTACAATATAGTGAATACCATTGATGAAGAAACTGTCAAAAGAGCTCGTCCGAAACATGTGTGGACAACAATCTTTGCCTGCAGGAACACAACACTTGAAAGATCGAAAATAAACGATTAATGTTGTTAAAAAATAAATACTAACACATAAAGTTTATATAAATTTGCTAATTTACACATGCAATAAACTTTAAATTTATGAGTGTTAATTTACTAAATATAGACTTTTGAAAAGACGACTCTAATAAATTTAGTAAACATTATTTCATTACTAAATTTTAAGTTGATTTTTAATCCAGACCACACGGCGAGGCCAGTCCTCCATCGTGACGGAGAATGGGAAGGGAGAAGAAATTGTCGCACTTCCATCACAGCACTAAAAGTAATGCGAGATCACGGTTGATACCAATTGAACTCCAGATCAAGGTTGACACAGAGGAACACGGAAAGATGAATCGTATTTCAGAATTAGGGATTTTTACCAAAATTAATTAAAAACAAAACCCTAAATTTAAGGATTTTCTCATAAAATTACGGTGAAGAAGTCTGCATGTTGAACTCAAAATGTGTTTCATAAACTAACAAATTTTGCAAGCTGATTTTTATGTGTGAATTGAAAATGGTAAAAGGTAATGATATTTGTGAGACATTTTTGTATTCTCATTGCCCTTTCCTAAACTATGGCTATTTGGTTAAAAAATATATCATTTACTAAATTTAATCACAATGACACATCTTTTTAAAAATAAGACATGATTTAATTGGCTTAAATTTTTCAAATATACATGAGATAATTACAAAAACGAGAATCTACTTGAAATTTTTAACAAATATAAGACTATCCGATGATTTTGAATTAATAATAAATATAACTTCTAGAATAAGAGAAACATCTTCTTGGCGGTAGAAGAGTTTCACATAAATTTTTTGTGATATTTAAATTTGATTATTTTTATTACAAAAGTATTTGCAATCTCAATATGATTGTTTTAGGTGACAGTGCCAATATGATACTAAGAAATAAATAAAAAAACATATTCTTTGATCACTTCGTCTTATAGGTAGAAAAAGAAAACACACATCATGATTAACATCAATACAAAAAAAAATATCAAAGACCCTAAATTTCACTTCTTCTTTGCTTTTCCTGAAAACAACAGATCCCAAATTATGTTTGAAAGATTAGAGAAATGAGTTCTTAGCCTTCTTAATCTATTACATTTTTCATAAATAGATATATTAAATCTTAACTAATCTTGATTAATTCAAATATTTTTTTTTGTAAAACCCCAAAAAAATGATATTTTTATAAGTGGTAGAGGTCTAAAAATAGTGAAACTCGATTATTTTAATGTTAAACGATTTTATTATAAATAGTTTTGTTATAAACGAGTTTCATCATTTTAAAACGTATCATCTTTCAAGAAACCAATTTTCGTTCTCTACCTTCTCTCTAAGAGTTCTAACTCTTGAATTATCTCTTTGACGATCAAGAGGTGTGTAGACGACCATGACGTCAAGGTCTACAAATCCAACCTATCAATTTCTGTTTTAGAGCAAGTAAGTTTCTACTCGTTTTTTTGTCCTCTTTGCTTCGGTCAATGGTCATGGACAAAATTGTTATGCATGTATCATTTAGTTCTCTTTTCTTGCTCTTGATGAATTTAGAGTTCTAAGAACTCTGTTTGTTTCAATTTTGGTGCCTCGTAGGTCTGTTTAGGAATTTCTTGCGTTTCAAGCGACCGTCGGGACGTTTCCGTGGATTGAGGTTGTTTCTTCTAAGGTAAGGGAAACTAGAACTTGTCTTAGTTGTGTTTATATTATAAATTTGGTGTATGTATGAGTTATAGATGATTTTGAGAAAATTGGTATGATTAGGTGTATAAAATGTATGTTTGATTGGTGATTTTGATAGTGTGATGTTGAATATGAGTGATATAGTGTGATTATGATGATTAATACTGTTATAATTGAGTATGATGATGTTGAAATGTTTGAAACTGAATTCAAGTGGTTGAGTGAAATATTGGTCAAGTTACTTGAGTTTCAAGCTTAAAAGAGAGGTTTTGGTGAGTGAAATTGAGAATTTGGTATTTGAGTGATATGACAATTGGTCTAGCACTGTTATGTGGTTAATTGGGACTTGTTAGAAGAGTTAAATGGTTGAAAACTGATATGGAGTAAAGATTAGGGTTCATTGTTGATGTTTTGAAATGTTTTAGTGGAAAAGGGGGGGGGGGTTGAGTAGTGAGAATTAGAAGTAAGAGGTGTTGACTGTTTTGGACAGTTGAGAGTGTGTTATAAGACTCATTAGGACTTGTCTAGGTTGTTCAATGAGAAAAATCTGGTATAGGACAATTGGTGTCATCTTAGGATGAGTTTTGAGAGGTTTTTGGCCCAATTTGAGATTTTGAATGGTGAGATCTTGAAACAGAGGGATTGTAATCAATTTGGGGTGTTGGGGTGTACTAGCTAGTCTGTTTAGACCTGGTTATGCAGTTGGGAAACTGATATAGTGGTTAGAAAGTATACATTTGAGTTTGGGTAGCTTATAGGAGTAAATTTGGGTTTTCATAGGTCAATTTGGGATTTCGAGTGGTCAAGTCAAGTTAGGGGTCTGTTTTTAAATGTTTCTCAGTGCCTAAGAGTTTTTAGGAATAATTTAAAGTTGTATAGAAAGTCACCAAAGTCCAAATAGGTGAATTTTAGAACCTGGTGCAGCGTTAGGCGCCCTCCAAGGGGCCCCTAGGCGTTTTTGCGAGAATAATTCACTTGGGCACCCCCTTAGCGCCCCTGTTCCAGGGGTCTGGCACCCGGGCGCCCCTTTTGGGGGCGTTGGGCGCAACTCAGCAGATTTTTTTTTCACTTTTCGGGATCTCAAATTTGGGGTTCCGAGTGTTCGTTTTGGACGTTCTTTTATTTTAATTTGGGGGTTTTGGACCCTATTCCAGAGCTATTGGTGAGGGTTTCAGAGTTGTTTTCCTTACCTAAATATATGAGTATCAAGGTGCCACAAATAAATTATGTTAATGGGTGATTTCTGATTACTTGTATGATTGTTTCTATTTCTTTAATGTATGATTAGTAGTCTCATGTATTGGTGTACTATTTGAATGTGAAGTGATATCAATGGTTTCAAAGTTATAAAGGTTAGTTCCAAGGTGGAACTTCTTGGTGGTGGTTTCAAGTATTCTAAGTATGAAGGTAAGAAGCTCAGTTCTGATGGGTTATCCTGACACTCTAATGATCATTCATGCTCAAATAGAGAGAAATGAGTCATGTGGTGAGAGTAGCATGAGGTCTTAGTCTAGGTGCTTCCAGTATGGCCTAAGACGCGGTACATACTAACCTTGTGTGGTAGCTTTGATGGTTGTCAGTTGTTTCACTACACAAGTGCATAACCCACTATGGTCTTAGCCTAGGGCCTTTCTCCATCTGGCAAAAGGCATGTTGAAGGACTAACCTTGTGAGGTAGCTTTGATGGTTGTCAGTTTTTCCATTACACAAAGGGCAGAACATGTTTTAGTTCGACATTCATTGTATATCCGGATAGTCAAGTCTAAGTTTGTTGCATGTTTAGGATGGATGTTTATGTTGTGTGAGATGTAAAACATGTTGCAATGTTGTTTTATTATGATAAATTGTTTTACTCGTAGCTTACTCTTGCTTTTGTCTTTGGTTATAAGTTATTATCTATGTAATGTTTTATTTTGATAGTTTTATCCTATGACACTTTTTGAAGAAATTTAGTTTTATTCAATTTTAGTTTCACTAAAAAAAATTGAATTATTCTTTTCGAGAAAGCTGCTTTAATCATTATTAACTGTTTCAATATTTTAATTTCAATAAAAAAAATAGCAAAGCTGGCATCAACTTTAACTTTTCATATTATTTTTGAAAAAATGTTGTGATCTAACGATACAATTACATTACGCGTTATTAAATTTGTTAAATACATATTAATGTGTTAAGTGACAGTCAGTAAACAAAATAAAACGCGTTATGAACCAGCTCGATTCCTTACATAACCAGTAATTGCAGGTACGTTTTACATTCCCAGTCTTTATAAGGAAATTGTGATATTAATCTGCTTAAATTTCATTTTACAGTTTTACCTTTTAATAATAATTAAAATTTTAATTCTTATAAAAATGTTCATATTCGTGTAAAATGACATTTAGTAAGGAGACAAACATATGATGTAGAGATCCTGGTGTCTGGTAAAAACATTATAATCGGTTCCTTTGCACACTCATTTGATTGATAGATATGGAGTACAGGATAGATAAGTTACCAAAAAGTGAAAAACTTAAGAAACCATAATTGGTGTAAAGAAAAAAATTCACTTTGCACACCACCCATAGAAGCGGGGGTTGGAAAAGAATAGAATTCTGAAAAAAATTGTGAACACGAAATAAAAAATTACACATATGATGAGCCAGAAAGAAGACGAATTTAGAGTTTTCTATGTTGATTTTTGTTCTGGGGGTGGAGCAGTCCAGTATTTCTTAACAGCAAAGAATATCTTTTCTCTCTGGTGAGGCCCCTTTTCATGGTCTGCGATTCTGGAATCCCATTCCATTGCATCTGCAAATTTCTTCACCTTCAACAACACATCCACGTCATCACGCAGGATCACACTGCCCTGTGGCCGCAAAATTCTATCCATCTCAAGAAGAATGTCCTCCATTTTACACCTGCCACAGGTTAAGACAATTATTTAATACAATTTTTAAATTATTGAACCACCATTGAAGTAGTTATCTGTCAGTTTTCAAGTCTTTCAATCAACTATTGAAATAGTACTTAGTCAACTTCGAAAGTAGGAGATGCCATCCCTGTAACATTTTTTAGCTGACCAAATTGAGAAATACCTGTTTTGGTATAGGCTGAAAACTGAGTCACCGTGTATGAAGTCGTAAGTTCTTGGGTATGTGGACATTGCTTCACACCTGTAAGCAAAAGTAGTTAGTGTTGAAAAGTGTAAAGACAAAGATTTGGTTTCTAAATCATTCATAATAATAGATTGAAAACAAGTGTATCTGTATAACAGTGCCCTGTCTATGGTAAAGGACAAAAGTTGGTACCACTTGAGTTGTGTTTAAGCATTTAGCAGTGATGAACAGAAATTAAGCTAAAGTGAGATATGCTTCTAATCTAATCAGTCAATGAGAAAGCTACTTTCTACCCAACTATGTTCTACTTTTCCTAGAATGAGTCCCTCTACTAATTTACTATTATGGAAGAAAGGCATACCAGTTTTGGTAGGTTCCAATCAATCCACGTTCATATATGACACCAAGGGTGTTGAACTCGGCCTCAACAGGGACAGTGTTCATGACCCACAGAGGATCATCAATCAGTGCAGCTGCAAAGCCTCCCAAGAAAGCATTCATATCAAGCAGATTACGGTATCTACCACGCTCTGCTAGCTGATAGTCCAAGCTCTTGTAGTATGCTACTCTCTTCTTCCATAACTCTGTGTTTTCTTTAAACATGTCAGCCGTAATTCCCTTCAAGCTTCCACTACTAATCCTTGGTGGCACTGCTGTTAATCTCTCGGGCCAATTTGATAATTTGCCACCACTAACTTCACTGACGTCATTCACCTCTGGCAGTGGTGTCAAGCAGGTCTCCATTTTGGTGTACCTGACAACGAAACAAAATGTTAAAAGTGAAAAGGTCGCCAAAAGCATGTAAACAAAATATTTAACATTAGGGGCCACACAGAATCTTCTCCTTTTGGCTGATCAGCTAGATTCGGGAAGGTAAGGGAATGGAGTGAGAAACAAGATGGAAAAAGCGACATAGATTATGGTTGCACTGACTACTGACTAGTCACTTTAAAAGCTTTATCTTCCAAGTGGTTTTGGTATCACTACTAAACTCTCATTGGCAGCAAGCATAATTTGCTTTTTATCCTTAGAAAAGAGAAAATAGAAAAGCTATAGGCTCAAAAGCAAAATCAATAGCACACGGAACTAACAGTGACAGTGATTGTAAGCCGATCTATCTGCAATACTGCCAACCTAAAGCTTCACTATCCGAGAATTATCTTCATCTAAGACGTATTTTAGGTCTCTCAACTTTCAGCCATAAGGGTCTATTCTCATCCTAAATCTGCCACCAATTATATATGTGTCTAAAACCATGGAAATAGAATCAATTTTGCTAAAACACATTTTAGCCATCTTAAGATTGGTACTGCCGTTACCATGCTGTGTCTGGATCCTTTGCCATACAAAAGGGTCTATTCTTGAAGACTTTTCTTGTTATTTTGCAATGTATATGATTGGTGGGCTTCTGCCATATGGCAAGGTCACCCTTTTGCACCAATTTTTTCCAGCATAGGCTTTTTGCCACTTTCTCTATTGTATCTTGTTCCTCATTGAGACTCTCACGAGTCCTCTCCCAACCCTTCCAGTGGCTCTGCCAATTTATCGGTGGCCCTGAAAGAATCCAGTAACCACCTGGACGCAGCACTCGATCAACTTCTGTCAAATAAATTCCCTCTGCCAACATCACCATTGAAAACCAGAAAAAACAAAAATTAGTCCACACAAAAATGTGCACACGAAACAAGATTTGATGAATTTATTATATGTACCTCTCTGGCCCCAGGGAATGAGGCAACGTGAGCAGTGTGCCATGTCAAAGGCCCTTGAAGGGTAAGGAAGCCTAATTGAGGCAAGAACTCCAATCAATGCAGGAACCCCTCGTTCAAGAGCAAATTGAACTTGAGCTTCGTGTGTATCTCTTGGTGCAAATGACACTGCTAAAATGTCTCGTGACAGAAGATATGCTCCCCAACTTGCAACCTGAATGGTATAAACAAATCATTAAATTAGGCCAAATGGAGAATTTGTGACATACAAAAATGAACTTCTTCTGGTAATTAACCATGTCAATAGTAATAGGCTTATAATGTGTTCCAAATTTTTAACAGAAAACCATTCCAATGTGATTACCAAAATAATGCTCGTAATGGAACATGTTTCAAAACCATGAGAAATAAGCTTGAGGGTCCAACAAAATGTCTTCTTCTAATAATGAAGTTTGATGAAGTAAATTGCAAATCAGATGAAGAAAGCATAATTGCGATGGTTGGTTAGGGATCAACATCTAACTCCTTAATCAAGATTGTCCTTTCCAGAGATTCTTCAACGAACAACACAAATTCCAATAATATTATAACCATGATTAGCACCGATTGAATTGAAAAATATATTTAGTATGTTTGGCCAATTGCGTAGTACTTTATTGTCATAGTCAAGATCGCACTTTACTTCGATCTGAAGAATTAAGTAGATTGTTTTGTAAACTAGTTTTATGTGATTCCCATTTCACTTTCCTCCCTTCACAACTGGACAAATTCGTAGTTCCAATTTTCACGTCTCTAATATCGTCACTCAAATCCTTATCTATTAATTCATGGCATTCACAAAGAAGGGCCACCATCACATGTTATAAAAAAATAGGAAAGTATTAAAAATATATTTTAAAAAATCGGAAGAACATGCTGAGACAAAATTTGCGGGATTTAATTTTGATCAATTTTCGACCTTTTTTTTCTTCTTTCACCCACATGATCACTCAAATAAGATATTCCATTCCATAAAAAATAACATTTTTTGAAGCATAGAAGGAAAGAATACGTAGCATTTACAATCCCGATTCATCCTCATTCTCTTTTCGAAACATTCCAAATAAGACAAAATTTCCCACTATTATTAATACCAGAAAAAGAGTTTATCTTTTCCGGAAAAACCCAATTGGTCAAGGGTGGACCCATTATTCTATAGTTGTTAAACCACCAATGGAAAAGAGGCGAACCACTCGGTTCACCTGAAACCAAACACAAACATAAAGCTTCTACAGAAAAATAAAATAAAATAATCAAAAGTAAACAAAAATCCATGGAAAGGTGGTGACCCGCCCGGTTCAACTAAAACTAAAAAACATTAGAAAACAAAATAAAATAAATTACGAATTGAGATTCAGGCCTCTCAATTTTCAATCAGAAACAGAATGTAATTCGTATATCGAATAAAAGAATATGATATTCAGAATTTTTATTTTCAAAATACAAGCATATAGAAAATTTTAATCGAAAATGAAGATCCGAAAACAAGTGTTACAGTAAAATTAAACAAGAAAACAGTGTAATTTGAAAGAATGAAACTCTTAAACCGAACCGGTTCAAAGAAAGTACGTACCCCACAGCCAGTGTCTAAGGCGGTTCGGATGGACCCATCTTTTAGATTAATGAGTTTTCCGATGTCATCAATGTACGCACCTGCGCCACGTGGAAACATGGTCCCACCCCCTGGGAACCTGAACCGGTCTCCCTCGAACCGGACCCAGTTCTGGTTCTTCTTCTCCACGGTCAGCTCCTTGTGTGGCACGTTCGCGAACCACGCAGCATCGCGGCTCTCCGGCCACCGCAGCGGCACACGGTATCCGAACGGCGCAGGAATCCGGCACCGCAGCACCTCAGCCTCCACGGGACAGTGCCGCTCGCGGTAGATCAAGTCCTCGCGAGGGAACAACAGCGACCGTTGCACGTCCTCGCAGGGAGTGTACTCCGCCAGCGTCGGATCACAAGGCGGCGCGTGGAACCCACGCGCCGACTCCTCGGGATCGGGAGCGAAATGGGTAGCGGAAAAATCCAAAGTTGAATTGGAAATGGAATTGGAGAGGAGTTTTGATGTTGGGTCGGGGCAGTTGCGGGCGCCAGAGAGGTGTGTGCCGGCTGAAACGGCGGCTAGTGAGGGCGGAGAGTGGTGCCAGAGGCCTAGGAGGTAGAAAAGGGTGCAGAGGAAGGTGGTGAAGGTGAGAAAGTAGAGTCTTGTGAGTTGTTTGTTTTGCTTCTTGGAAACGCAATTCTGAACTAGGGCTGCCCAGTTGGCCATTGTTTGACCGATGAATCAGAAAGAAACCGAAACTGAAGGGCTTGTGGTGGCGTTTGACGTGAAAGGTGTTGCTGTCGTTATATAATGGTGTTATGCGTCTTCATGGGGAGTTGTGAGAGCATGACGGAAGAGAAAGACGCGTTATTATTTAAACGAGTGCGTGTGTAGAGAGAGAGACACACACACACCCATGGGAAAGAGTCGATGAGAAGAAGAAGAAGAAGAAGAGATAGAGAGAGAGAAGAGTGTGGCGGTGGAATCAGGTTCTTCTCTTTGGTTCTTGCTTTGCTTGGACTGTGTGTTTGTGTGAAATGAATGGACGATGAGTGGACTGTTTGTTTGTGCTGAATTGAATTGGATTGAATGAATGAATAAGTAATATGAATAAGCACTCTCTGTTACTATACGTTGCCTTTTTTTTCTACAGATTTAAGTTTAAGAGATTAATTAAATTTAACAAAATTATTGCAAGGGACAAAATATTTAATCACTAATTTAATGCTCTTAATTATTTATTCAAATTTTAATTACTTTATTTAAGTTGGAGTTGCATGCTGCTAGCTGTTCTGTACACGTTGAGTTTTATTACAATATATTCATGAATTCAAAATTCTTGTTCAACCATTTATTAATTTTTATAAAATTTATTTAAAGTTTATATTAAACTAAATAATTTTTAATTGATTAATAACAATACTAAGATGTTTAATCATAATTAAAAACTGAAAACATGTTACCATTGTAAATGAATTGGTTTCGGTTATCTTTTCTTTTATTTTATTCTACCAAAAACATTTTAATTTGATTACGATTTTACTCATTTCATTTAGACCAACATGAGAATGATATAATCAAAATCTCATATTTAATAATTGTCCCATTAAAATATGTTTTTCTTTTATTATGGCAAGTTGTTTATCTTGTATAGAAGGTTGTATAAAAGTTGACTAATTCTTTGTACTCAAAATGTAGTGTTATGATTTCACCCAGATTTGACTTGCTTCATCTATTTAAATGACAACTGATATAAACCAAAATTCCCTATTCAATAATTTTCACATTAAAAGTCTATAGCACGATTCAATTATAGTTTATTATCTACATTTTTTTTTTGCAATTCATTACAAATTATTTATTTAAGTTGGTGCATTTTGTTGATAAAAAAATTCCGTGCTAAATAAAATCTCATTAAAATTTATGAATGAAGAGTGTTATATTTTTCAAACTAAAGAAAATAATTGTTAGTGAAAAATAAATTGCCAGATCAATTTGAAACCATACCTTAATAAAATAATTAATACAAATAAATTATATTAGTGTATACGTATATATGTATATGTATAAATTATATCAGTGTATATGTATAAATAAATAATGCATAAGTAGAAAGAAGTGTCATGAAAAAGGAATGGTGGTATTAATAACAGAGAGAAAAGGATAATGTCGAGGAATAATTTATTTCCAGAAGAACAAGGAATATTAAGATTAGTAGTGTACTAAACTTTTTTCCATTTTAAAAGAAATACTATTTATAAGTTTATTGCCATTCAAAATAATTAGTCTAAAATTGTATATTTGATGGAAGTTTACAATTTTTGGTATTTGGAAAGAAGTAATGAATACTAATTTTTAATGACAAATTCAGAGAGATGAAAGGGGAATGAAAACTGAGGTTTTCCTTCAAAAGGATGGAAAACGTAACGTGAATTGGATATTTAATTTTAAGAGATGAAACTGAAAACAAGCCACAAAACCGAAAAATGTATAATTTTTTTATACTTAGCTGTTCCCCAGCTCACAGAATCATCACATGATGTTGACCTTAATGAAAACGTAAATGTTTAGGATTGAGAACTTTGTAGGATTTAAAACTTCGCATTAAATGCTTTTTTTGAAAATATAAGAACAATTAATTTGTTATTTAGGGATGATATTTTTGTATTTTACATTCAAAAACTATTTGTGAGAATATCATATTTGTCATGGATGATAGAAGATTAGTAGTTAGGAATGTGTGTAAAAATAGTTATTTGAAATAATTCATATTCTTTTTTTTTTCTTTTTAAAAACAAATATTTTTGTGTATTCATGAATATTATTAAGTTTTAATAAAAGAAATAGATAAATTTGAAAATTGTTTTGAAATATATGTATGATTAGTTTATGTATTATTTTTAAAACATTAGAATAATTTAATTTTGGATATTAATAGTTCATTTTTTATAAGGTAATAAGCAAGATGGAAAAGTCATTTTAATATATATATAATATATATATATATATATATATTAATTTTCATTATTAAAGAACTAATGTTAAAAGATATGTGAAAGACATTTATAAGTTTTATTATTTTTTTAATTATTTTATTTAAGGAAAGAAATTTGGCTTCAATCTCAAATAACCAAAGTAATATGTCTTTTCTGTTTTTGTATTTAAATTATCCACTAAAAGATGAATTTCCCTTGGATCACCAAGCATATACCACAACACCATTTATCACAATTTTAATATATCACATATATTAAAATATCAGGCTTAACAAATTTAATATCATTCAATCAACACAAATCAAAATAATCAATATTCAGAAGCTCAATATCACACATCATTCTATTCATAACAAACAATTAAAATAAAATTCAACATGTAAAAGCTAAAATTAACTTACTTCACTTGGCAGGACAACTTAAAATTGCTCTAAGACACAACCATCTTCAAACGATCAAATGTTTTACACATAGAAACACGAGAGTGATCACATTGACGACTCTAACGATAAACAAATTGAACCAATAAAAATGACAAAAATTCACTTACTTAAAAGAAGAAATCGATCAGTTGTTCTTGTCCATAACTTCCCTCATCACAATCTTTTATTGTTAAATAGATAATTGAGAAGATCATAAACTTATAAAGAAGACAAAAACTTTAGAAAAATGAATTTTAGAGAAATAGTGATTTTAATATTATATTGTTCTTGTTTATAAAATCAAATTTATGATTTTAAAAAAGAAAGAAATTAAATATTATTTAATGTGATAGAAAAAAGAGATTAATTTCATGATTTATTTTAGCAAATATAAGTTATGACTTCACAACGTTTTAATGCCACAAAAAATATACCTTACTTATGCTTTTTAATCAAAATTCAAATTCTTTATATAGAGCTTTAAACTTCTTTTTTGGTCTCTCTTAGATCAACATGCCAAAGTGCTACTGATATTCCCACCCTAAAATGTACATTTTAAAAATGGTTTAATATACTTTTTATTTTGTCTTAAGTTCCGTGTAATTTTTATATTTTCAGTTTTAATCTCCTCATTCATCCTGCCAATTTCCATTCTTAACAAGTTTCTGCATTCAATTTTTATTAAATACTTAATAATTTTGCGATTAAAATAAAATTCTAATCACTAAAAATTAGTTTCCCATAAATTATTTTGTATAAGTTATTTTATATAAATTTTATTTTTTACATTTACGTATAAATGAATCTAATTTAAAAAAATATTTTTTATGGAAAATCTCTTACTAGCATATAACATCACATAATACAATCATATAAGAATAAAAACTAGTTATATTTATGTAATATATGTTCATATATTTTCAGTATATATATATATATATATATATATATATATATATATATATATATATATATATATATATATATATATAATTTAATTGGCTTGGTTAATTTCTCCTCTAATTTTAGTCAGGATGTATAATTCTCAGTCAATTTATTATTATGTGTCTTTTTCTTATAACCTTTTCATATAGCTCTTCCTATCATGATATATCAACTATCATCAATCTTTTCTCTATTTTTGCATGTCAAAAGGACCAATCATTGAAATATTAAATTAATATTGGATAGAGACTACCCTAGGTCGTGCCATTTGCCATCTTTCCACTTTCTCGAATTTTATGCTACTTATAAGACCTACCCATGGTGTTTTCTGACAGTAATGTTTTAAAATTTAGATGCAATTGTATTCCAAACTTCGTGACTAGGTTCAATCTTATTATATTAATTTTTAACTTATCCTATTTTCAACGGATGTTGAGTATAGACGTACAACGTTACAACTTAGGAAGGTCACATCATACACGTAAATTATAAATGCTTATGAAATTATTGCATAACTCAAATACCGTTGACGCCTTTTTGTTGCTAGAGATGTGATAGCCTAAAGTGTTGAATTAAATTTCAAAGTTTCTGATCAAGCATGGCCCTATGCATATGTATCTAGTTGGCCTCTGATTCATTGAAGAACCGATTATTAATGTTACTAAAGATGATTGTAACCAAAATGAATGTCAAAAGTTTGAAGCTATATTTAATATATAAATTTAGTTTTCATTTTATAAATTTCATTATTTCTAAATCTCTTAATGTTGACTTCATTTTTAATATCTTCTCCAATTAGAAATTATCTTGTAAAAGATAATGAAGATGGGGACAAATTGATCAAATTTTGTTTTAGAATAGATCTCATTTTTTTTCATTGCGTGTTTTGTATGAGGTGGGTATATATTTAACATGTGATATATGAACAAATTGGACTAATATTTAGTCTAGATGGTATTATTGTTTTGTTTGTGAATCACGTTCTACAAGAGCAAGTTAAAACTTTCCTTACTTAACTTAGTATTTGAAATCTTTTATTGACGAACTTTGGAAAAGACTTAAGGGGGTTAGTTTGGTTAATTTCAAGTTGGCTTAAAATGGTGGTGTTGGTTAAGAATAAATAAATTGAATATATATAAATAGTTGGTTGATTTTTTTTATTTGATTTTTTTATTTGTAATTTTGATTAAAATGTTGAATTGGTTTATATGATTGAATTGTTTTTCACTAGTACAAAATATACTTTTAAACTCGCACAATAGACCTCTTTTTATACAAAACCGCTGTCTATTCAGACACGGTGGCAATTTAGTAAAAAACGAGACTTTATAGGCCTCGGTTCAGACGAGACCGGTGCCAAAAAGAGATATTACTTCGGTTGTAAAGACAACCGGTGCCTAATTATTAGTGTCTGACGCAGTTTCTGACGCGGTTAAAAGGAACCCGAAATAAAAGAACTGTACGACATCGGTTTGTACGAACGACCGAGGCATAAGCCTCTACTGCTCAGACCCGAGGCATATAAGCCTCTCTTTTTTTCCCCAAAATTTTCCCCAAGTTAACCTACCCTCCGCACTCTCGCCTCCCCTGGGTCTCCCTCCCCCCTCCCTCCCCTGGCTCTCCCTCCCTCCCTCCCCTGGCTCGCGCCTCGCCTCCCCTCCCCTCGCTTCCTCCCCTGGCTCTCGCCTCCCTCCCCAGGCTCTCGCCTCCTCTCGCTCTTGGATTCTTCTCTCCCTCCATTCCATTGCCGCTTCTTCCTTACCCCCACGAACCTCCCACAACTAAACCACACCATGCCACTACCAGCCCCAGATCTGCCACCGTTTCCGTAAAGAGCACCCGATGAAGAGGAAGGAGAGGCATCACGCAGTCGGCGGCGGCGGAGGAAGAGCAGCGCGCGACAGAGGAGTGGACAATCTCCGATGAGATGCGGCGGCTGAAGGAGAATATCGGAGAAGAATGGCGCGAGGATGAGGGCCTTGTGGCGGAGGCAGATGCGGAGGGCGCGGGGGCGAATGCGGAGGGCGCGGAGGGCGCGGAGGCGAATGCAGAGGATGTGGCGGAGGAGGAGGAGAAGCGACAGAGGCAGCGGTGATGGTGGAGGCGGAGGCGGATGCGGATCCAGATTTCATTTCTTTTTGTCCAGCTTGTGCGGATCCAGAAGCTTTTTTGTCCAGATTTCATTTCTTTTTGTTTTGATTTGTTTGGTTCCTTTGTTAAATTGAATTTGACTTTACTTGTTAAATTGATTTGTTGAATTGAATCTGAGAAGCTTGAGGCACCATAATGATTTTTGTTAAGAAGCTTGAGCAAGTGTCTGTCTGATTCTTCTATCAGTGTTTCATATTTTCACTCACCCTTCATCAATGGCACTCTCAGTTTGCAGTGTTGGCCCCTGGAAGGTAGCGTGAGTGTGGTACGGTGTGAGTGGGAAGGTAGCTTCAAATTTCAATGGTTGATTGTGGCAGGTGAAGATGGGTCCTCTGAGTGTGTCTCCCATGGGGTTTGGAACTTGGGCATGGGGCACCAAAATGATTTTTGTCAAGAAGCTTGAGCAAAGACAGAAGCTTGAGGCACCAAAATGATACGAGTGGCTAAAGAAGAAGAAAAAAAAAATAAAAAATGGACCCTACTGCCTCGGTTCAGGCTCCAACCGAGGCAGTAAAGGGAGTGAAACGATTCCGGTTGTTAGAACCGAGGCCTAATCGTATTATTATATGTCCCGTTTCAAAACCGAGGCATAAAGTGCACTGTTTTTTACCTCGCCCGAATATGTCTCGGTTCAAGAACCGGTGCCTATCAGCGAAAATAACCGCTGTCGTTTCCCTTAACTGTACTAGTGTTTATTTATGAGGTACTTCCTCATCAAGTTAATATAGTAAAATTGCTAGTGACATTGAAATTATTGAATTGATGTTGATTTTGGGAAAGTAGAAATGGATCTTAATAAATTAGCAAAACTAAAGTAGAAATGTTTTCATGATATGACCTCCAAAGCTTTATATGCATTATTTTTATTGATATTAAATTGATGAAACATTTTTAGGATGTTTTTATTGTATTTTGAATAATGTTTTAGTTTGTATGTATTTTAAATCTTTGATATTTTCTCTGTCATTTGAGAGATTTTTTTCTCAAGGTAAGTCAATTATCTTCAGTTATTTTTTATTTTATGAATTTGATAAGGAAAATATGTTTTTAGAATATTATAAATGGTATGAAGTGATTGTATGATACACATATGAATGTTTTAAGTGATATCTAGTGAGACACTTTGATTATTTATTGGTATGTTGTCTCTTTATTACTATATGGTGAGGATACTTGAGATAATATTGTGTAATATTAAGCACAAAACTTATTAAGAAAGAAAAATATCCTTTTCTTGATGATATGATCACATAAGGTGGTGAGAATTTAAATATTGTTATTTTATTACCATTTTTTGTGATTGTTTTAATATATTCAATAGTTTTACATAAATTAAAAGTCAACTAAGATGAACTTAAATATATCTTTCTCCTTAAATTTTTGAGATATCTTTTAAGAACAAAATCATAATAGAAGTTTCAGACTAATAGAAAATACATTGAATCCGATGATTGATCCAACAATGTTATCTTAATAAACTTGATGAATTAAAATAATAACAAATGCAAGTAATCATCCTAATATAAGATTTTGAGTTTGATTTTTATTTATGGAGATTCTAATAAATTAAATGTTATTTTCTATTAGAACATTATTAGTGTGAGTCTTTTAGAAGGAGTTTTGAGTGTGATAGTTTCTTTCAATCAATGATATCTAGTTGATAATAGTCTTGCATATTGGTTATAAGTGATTCAATAATGATTTATTGTGTTTCTTATTCATTGTCACAACGACCATGATATTTAGTATGAAATGTGAAGGATGTTAATGTAGTATAATACTTTAATTATCATAATATATTGTGTTGTTTGAACTACAATTTTTTTTAGAATTATCAATGGAATTTTACTAACAAAAATAAATTCATTGATAAATTCAAGTTATTGACATATTTTACCGATGAATTTTAAATTTTTTATTATTTAAAAATTTCATCAATGAATTTATTTTTGTCGTTAATACACATTTCAATCACCAATAGATTTTTTTGTCAATAAAATTCGTCAGTAATCATATATCTTAGAATTCATTGGTAATTTTAAATTTTTATTACTAACAGATTATTCCATCAATAAATTTATTATTATAAAAAGTAATAAATTTATTGTCTAAATCTGACGAGACATACATTATAATTTAAGTAGATAGATGAGGAGAAAAGAAAAAGAAAAAATAAAGAATATAAGGAGAAAGAAAAGGAGTCAAAGACACAATGGTAGCATAGTGATGCAATTGTAGTGAAGGAAGAGAAAGAGAAAAAGCAAAAGAGAGAAGGAAGAGTGAGAGAAGTAGAGGAGAAGGTACAAGAGAAGAAAAAAGGAGTTGGCGATGGCAAAGAACGGAAGCAATGGTGGAAGTGGTAACAATGGTGACAAAGGAGGAGGAGGAATGTGGGAGGTATTAGAAGAAGAAAAATGATAAGTTAAAAGGAAAAAGAAAAAAGAAAAAAAAAAAAGAAAAAGGAAGAAGATTAACCCGATCTCAATTTCCATTGATAAATTTTATCGACATAATTTTTAATCTATGTTTAAAATTTATTAATGAAGATTTTAACAATAAATTTTTGATAATCGATAATTTTAATTTATCAACGAATTTTAAATATTATTAACAAATCATCGGTAATATTAATTTTTCTTATAATATTAATATTTATATTATTTATGTTAACTTAGTATACAAGTGAGATGTGTACTCATATTATTAACTATAAATAATGATAAAATGATATTGTTTAGCTACTTTTATTTTGGGGAGTATTACCTAGTTTTTAAGTAAATAAAATAATCCTCTATTCTAATAATCTTAAGATTATTATAGATAAAAGTTGACTTGCAAAACATATTAAAGTTTTAAAAATTGTTGGAGAGGTTAATGTGAGAGTTTTCAAGTGATGTGTTGTACAACTTAAAAGTAGAAAGCTAACAAACTAGTAACTAGCCTCTCATTTATTGGTTGAACTTAAAGATATAATTAGAATAAATTATGATTTTCCTAGTTAGATTCTCACTGAACTGATCTGATAACATCAGACAAATATACCGTGAATTTTAAGCATAATAATGTTTTTCTAATTTTATATATTTTTAATGAATCTATTCCATTGCGTTTTTCTTTGTTAATTATAGGACGAATGTTTGGGGTAAAAAGTTGAAAAGAGACTAAATATGAGCACTTATAAAATTAAAGAAGCTGAAATTGCAGATAGGTGTGTGTGGTTTATATATAGAGAGAGAGTAAAAGAAGAATATACAGTAGCTGGTACGTGTAAAAAGTTTATGAATAATAGACCTTAGCTTGAAGAAAGCATGCATGGTTTAGTTGAGATCACTGTTTTGAACATGACAACTTCAATGTATAGCAGAGAAGAAAGGGACCAGAAATCACTATTGCTGATTTATATTTTTGAGGTTCAACTCTCATGTCATTTCATATACCCTTCCTAAACTTGGTTGTTTCAAACAGAGAAGTTAAAGAACAAGAACAGAGTGAAAACCCTCCTAATTTCTGAACCTACAAAAGGACACCATAACAAAGAAAACACCAACGTCTTCGGTGCAATTTCTCTTCATCTCTAGTTTTCAGTACAAATAGTTTATTTTTAGTAATTAGTCTTTATCTCTATTTCCATTCTTAGAAGGATTATTACATATTGATTAAGATTAATATCTTTCTAATATAACAAAAATTGAAGGATATATAAACTAGGTTATATTCAACTATTGTTAATATCTAAACTTATGTACAAAATGTCTCTGCATAAAATATTGGTGTTCACCGTGGGGCCAAGCGACATCCTCATGAAACCACGAGGAATCAGACGTGTAAACGTGCGTTCGATCTCAACATTGCTACTTCGGATCAATACCAGATTTTGCAACAAGAGTACAAAATTCCATAATAATTTCTAAAGGCATATCTTTTGTTTTGAGAACTTTCAGGAACGTTCAGCCTTACATCCAACCTTGTCAGGTTTCAATACTTTTTATTATAATTTATAAATTATAACTTTTATTTTGTTTAACTCATGAGTAAAAATATCTTCCACAAAAAGGTTCAGTCTTACGTTCAATCTTGCCACTTTTTATTATAATTTATAAATTATAATATATTGAAGCATTTATTTTATTTTGTTTAACTCATATTTTTGTGAGTAAAAATATCCTTTACATAACGGTTCAGTCTTATGTTCAACCTTGTCAAGTTCCACTTTTTATTATAATTTATAAATTATAATATATTGAAGCATTTTATTTTGTTTAACTCATATTTTTGTGAGTAAAAATATCCTTTATAGGAAGGATCAAACCAACGTTCAACCTTATCACGTTCTAATGTCATCTCATTATTGAATATTTTATATTTTTGTGAGTAAAAAATATCCTGCACAGGAATGTTCATACCAACGTTCAACCTTATCAGGTACTAATGTCATCTCATTATAAAAATAAAATATTGAATATTTTATTTAAGGCATATTTTTGTGAGTAAAAATATCTTGCACAGGAAGGTTCAATACCTTACCGCTTGGTCAATTGGACCATCAACGTTCAACCTTTATCAGGTTCTAATGATTTCTCATTATAAAAATAAAATATTAAACATTGTATTTAACGCATATTTTTGTGAGTAAAAATATCCTGCGCAGGAAAAAGTTCTAAAAAGAACTCCTATCGCTCGCCGCTCGGCCTAGGAAAAAGTTCTAGAAAAAGAACTCCTATCAGTCGTCGCTTGGCTCAGAAAAAAAGTTCTGGAAAAAGAACTCCTATCAACGTAGGAAAAGGTTTCTCGGGCTCTTAAGCTCAAAAGGGAATCCTACCGTTCGTCGCTCAACGTGGGAAAAGGCTCTCGGGCTATTAAGCTCAAAAGGGAGTCCCCACCGATCATTGCCCAACGTAGGAAAAGGCTCTCGGGCTATTATACTCAAAAGGGTGTCGCTACCGTTTGTTGCTCAACGTGGGAAAAGGCTCTCGGGCTATTAAGCTCAAAAGGGAGTCCCCACCGATCATTGCCCAACGTAGGAAAAGAGTCTCGGACTATTATGCTCAAAAGGGAGTCCCTACTGTTCGTTGCTTAACGTGGGAAAAAGCTCTCGGGTTATTAAGCTCAAAAGGGAGTCCCCACCGATCATTGCCCAACGTAGGAAAATGCTATCGGGCTATTATGCTCAAAAGGGAGTCTCTATCACTCGTCGCTCAACATAGGAAAAGGTTCTCGGGCTCTTAAGCTCAAAAGGGAATCCCTACCGCTCGGCCTAAAGAAAAAAGTTCAAAAAAGAACTCCTATCAGTCAACTACTCAACAAGTCCCGTCCTTTCTAGCTCGGACCACCTATGTTTATCTTTATCAGGTTCCAATGCCTTCTCATTATAAAAATAGATATTGAAGTGTTTACTTTATTTTGTTTAACACATAATTTTTGGAGTGAAAATTTCTTGCACAATATGCCGCTTGGTACAGAAAGGAATGAAGACTTAAAGCGCGTCGAAAATAGACTCCCTAAATACAATGACGTGAGCGACCTCTTTTAAAGCTCATAATAATCCATACACACCTCTCTTAATAAAGAGCTTGGGCTTGGGGGGCTTATGTACTATATGAAATATATCGATCAGAATTAATTGTCATTTATGCACAATTAACAGGTATTAATAGGTCAGATTGCCTTACGCTTTACAAATACACGGTATTATTGGGTTTGATTGGCTAAAAATATATTGCACTAATGGTTAATCAATAGACTTGGAGTGTCTTCTGCAAGAGGATTGCATTCTCGAGGAGGATTGAAGATCAAAAAAGAGCAAAGAAAGAAATACCACAGACCCTCAGACCAATTTAACCGAAACAAGTGTATTGAGATTTTTATAAGATAAAATTAATTGATAATATATAAATATAGATAACTTTTAATTTAATTATAAGATTAAATATGTTTATAGTTTTTATAGTTAGATGTAAAATTAAAATTCAGTTATCTCTCTAACTTTGATCTTTAATTTTCAAACTTTACAATTATGTTAGTGTCTAAATATAATTATGTTAATTTTTTTTATATAATAAATAACATGTCAAACTGACACTTAAATTATAATATATTAAAAAATACTAAATATTTATATAAAAAATTATAACACTTAAATTATAACATTAATATTCAATATTTATATATAAAAAATATTATAAATAATTATATCTTTTAATTTATAAAACTTAAAAGACTAAATTATATTAAAGTTTATTAATAAATTTTTAATTTCACCTGAGAGTATAATAATTAAAAATATATTTAATTCTTAATTATAGTTATGTAAAGAAGATTTTCACACGATAATTCTAAACATAATATTTCATTTTCTTAGAATGAAATCGGGATAGTTTATAAAAGGCTTAATACCTTATTTTGTCTCCAATTTCGCTCGAAAATGTCAAATTAGTCATCCTTTAAAAAATGCATCAATTACATCCTTACTTAATAAAATAAAATTTATATCAATGAAATCCTCCGTAAAACGGCATTAATTATTTTTCTCTCTCTTATACTTTTTCTGCTTTTTCTGTGCAACATAGCAGCTTTTTTTCTATCTTCTACTATTCTTCTTCTCTCTTCTACCAATTTTGTTAGTGATTTAATTTTATAACAAAAGTTAGTGATTTAAGCATAATAACTTAAAAAATATGTTTTATAGATAAAATTAAATAATTATCATTTTATCTTGATGATAAATATGATATAAATTTAAATATAAATAATGAATATTATATTAAAATGAAATTCAAATTGTTATTTAAAATTGCAAATTATTATTATTATTTTTATTATATTATTATTATTATTATTATTTTTATTATATTATTATTATTATTATTTTTATATTATTATTATTAGAACCCTGTTATTAGAACTCATCATCCTCCTAGAACCCATCTTCATTTGTAGTACTCCACGACAGCGATGGACAGCACCATCAAGCCACACCTCCAGGCCAAACCAACAATGGCATTATCAGGTCACAATACCAGAGACTGCACCATGAGCTTGAACATGCACATTCTCCATCAAGTTCATAACTGTTGTTACTATTGGCATCTCACTCTTGCTCTTGGTTGGGTTGATCTTCACAAGTACTGTCATAGGGTTGATAGTTGCAACTCCTCTTCTTGTGATCTTCAGCCCCATCCTTGTCCCATCAGCTTTTGTGTTGTTTCTAGTTACTTCCGAATTTTTGTTCTCTGGCAGTTGTGGTATGGCTCCCATTGCTGTTTTGGGTTTTTGCACCAAACTAGGCATATTTGCCTTTAATATTACTAAAATGGGCAAATTCAACCGAAATTACGAAAATGGGGAAGTCGTGGGGGGTCCAAACGACTTCAATTGAAGAAGTCGTGCCCCCCTACACGACTTCATACTGTTCATTTGACCAGTGTTGAAGTCGGCACCCCAAAAATGACTTCGGGGTGCTGTAATCGATTATCAAACACTGTAATCGATTACCACGTCTTTTTTTCGTTAAAAATAATAAAAGTATTGAAGTTGTACGGGGGGTCACGACTTTAATATGAGAAGTCGTGCACCCCCCACACTTTTATCTTTTTTTTAATTTTTAATTTCTTTATTAATTAAAATGATTTATAATTAATAAATAATATTTTTAAATATATTTAAAATAATATAAATTATATCTAATTAATATTTAAAAGTTATATTTCATTATAATTTAATTTTATGAATTTTAATTATTATATTATATTAATAATTTCTTTTTATTATAAACTATTTAAAATAATAAAAAATTTTAAATGTTGAAAACGTTTGGGGGGTTCACGACTTCTTTACTTAAAGTCGTGCACCCCTTCACACTTTTATTTCTTTAGTTTTTTATTATTTAAAAAGATTTATAAGTTTTATATAATATATTTAAATGTATATAAAACATTTTAAATTATACATAATCAATAATTAAAGTTTTTTAATATTATTAAATAAATATATTTTATAGTTTTATTTAATTTTTGTAATTAAATTAATTTTTTATAAAAGATATTTCAATTAAATAATTTCTAACCATAATTATTGTGATTACATAAATAAAAATGTATAAACTTATTATATTTCATCATAAATTATTTTTTATTATAATTAATTACAAAAATAGTTAATTAATTAAATAGTTAATATTTAGTATTTTTATTAATTAAATAGTTTATAGTGAAAAAAAATTATTAATTAATTATAATTTGTTAAAAGATATTCTACAATCATAAAAATTCAAAAAAATAAATTATAATAAAATATAATTATTTTTAAATTTTAATTACATAATTAAAATAATTATAGTTATAAATTATTTAATTAAAATTATTTTATAAAAAATTTAATTTAATTACAAAAATAATTAAAATTATAAAATTTATTTATTTAATAATATTATTTACAAATTATAAATGATTTTAATTAATAAAAAAATTAGAAAATATAAAAAGTAAGAATGGGAGGGGGGGTGCACGACTTCAATTAGAGAAGTCGTTAACCCCCACACAACTTTAATTTTTTTTTAATTCTTTATGAAAAATGACTTTGTAATCGATTACAAGTATCTGGTAATCGATTACCATGTTCTAAAGTCGTTTTTGAGTTGCACGACTTCAACACTGAACAAATGAACAGTGTGAAGTCGTGCTGGGGGGGCACGACTTCTTCATTTGAAGTCGTTTTGGCCCCCACGACTTCACTTTGGGTCAAAATTTGCCCATTTTGGTATATTGAAGGCATATTTGCCTACTTTGGTGTAAAAACCGCTGTTTTGTCTTGGATTTACAACTACGTATCTGGGAACCAGCCTGCAGATTCTGACACCCTTGACTATGCAAAAGGGTATCTTGCTGATAAGGCTAGGGATGTGAAGGAGAGGGCAAAAGATTATGGAAGCTATGCTTAGGGTAAAATTCAGGAGGCTACACAGGGAGCTTATTAATCATGCATGCCTATGCAAGTTTGTATGAGGCTGAACTGAATGGAGGGAAGGGGTGCCCTTGTGGATGTGAAATGCTTATGTATTATAAGGCTTAATTGAAAGGAGTTATCGTCCCCTTGTGAATGTGCATGTTCAAGTTCTACTATTAATTTGAATTTTGTTTGCAGCGTTCAATGTTGTTTTTTTGTTGTTTTACTGTTTTGCTTTTGTTGTAAATATAAAATAAGAATATAATAAAATTAATATAAAAATAATAATAATAATAATAAGAATATAATAATAATAATTTACAATTTTAAATAACAATTTCAATTTCATTTTAATATAATATTCATTATTTATATTTAAATTTATATCATATTTATCATCAAGATAAAATGATAATTATTTAATTTTATCTATAAAACATATTTTTTAAGTTATTATGCTTAAATCACTAACTTTTGTTATAAAATTAAATCACTAACAAAATTGGTAGAAGAGAGAGAAGAAGAATAGTAGAAGAGAAAAAAAAAAGCTGCTGCGTTGCACAGAAAAAGCAAAAAAAGTATAAGAGAGAGAAAAATAATTAACGCCGTTTTACAAAGGGATTTCATTCATATAAATTTTATTAAGTAAGGACGTAATTGACGCATTTTTTTTAAAGATGGACTAATTTGACATTTTCGAGCGAAACTGAGAACAAAATAGGGTATTAAGCCTTTATAAAATGATGAAAAGAGACACTAGAGAAAACTAAATGGAGAGTTTTATGGTAAACCATATTTTGAAAATCTTATTTGATCAAAAGTATTTTATTTGAGAGTAGGAATAAAAACTTGATTGATTAGCTAAATAATTAAGATTTGTATAGATTTCTGAATATTAATTAAATGGTTGTTAATTATATCATAAAAGTTGGCTGGTATAAAAAGTAAAAATTGATTGACCGTTGATTATTGTGCATTCCATCAAATTTCTTCGTGCACCTCACAAAACAAGGAAAACACTCAAATACCTCTCCCTACTGAGCCACACCACCACCCTCTGGTGTTGCTTCCACGGATTGCTATTGCAGAATGAAGAAGAATTTCTGAATAAAAATATTATCTGCAACGCCGAGAAAGGAGATGAATGATGAATTAATGGGATTCGGATTTGGCATGGATGGGTACGAATGAGGAAATAATGAAGAATGGATGTATTCCAATGATGAAGACTAGGGCATAATGGGAATTTACCATCTCTGAAAGATTTTTTCTTTAATATTCCTGAATAAACATTTTGGAAAATATTTTCAAATTTTAAAATATTTTCTAAAGCATTTTGAAACTTTATATATATATATATATATATATATATATATATATATATATATATATATATATATATATATATATATATATTTTGCGTCTTTTTTATATTTTTTTATTTTAAATTAAAGATAAAAGTTATTAAAATATCTTTGTATTTAAATATGTATTTTTTTTATGAATAGAGTCAACTAAATTTTGATACAGGTTATCTAATTAACAAAACTGGTGTAAAAAGAGATAAAAAGATTCTTTTTTATAATAATTTAGTAAAAGATGATTTAAGAATTACTAGTTTTATGGAGTGGATTACAAACAGCTGTTCAATTTGTAGAAGAAAAATTGAAAATTTTGATGTGGCTTAAATATAAGACATTTCCGCCCATTTAGTATTTTTATAACAAGAAAATTTCTTTTACAAACTCAACTTTTTTATTTGTCAAAATTTAGCTGGTTAATGATAATGATAATGATAATGATACAGTTACAAGTGTGAATTATATATCATGATTTAAAAGATACTTCATACATTTAAAAATATCTAATTTATAAATTTTAATTGTCTGTATGTAATATAAAAATATATGGTTATCAATATACTTTATATATTTAGTGATAAATGTTTCCCTATCACAAGCTAAACAATTATTAATAAATAAGATGGCAATAGAAAGGTTGTTTCATTCTACATCTCTAATTATTTCATTTTATATTTTCAATTTTTTAAAAATTCTAAAACTGTTTTCTAGAATTCAAAATACCTTATTTTTCGTATTTTATCAAATCTGATATTTTATTTTTATTTTTTATTAAATTTTAAAATTCAGTAAAAGATTTTTTATTTTCTTTCAAAATCTAATAAAATCTTTGAAATTATTTTTATTAAATTTTGAAATCTGATAAAAACAAAATTCTTCATCAAATTTTAAAATTTAATAAGAAATATAAAATATTTTTTAATTAAATTTCAAATTTTAAAAAAAAATATATATTTATCAAATTTTCAAATTCAATAAAAAAAAGTTAGTTTAGAAAATTAGAGATGCAGATTCTAGATGAAGGTGTAACAGCCTAATAGTAAAAGAGTTTAAAATATAAATTTTTTTGAATTATGGCGCTGAATTCCTTTTACGTATTAGTACCCGAATAAATAATAATAAAAAAAAGGTTTAATTGTTTGCATTGTCCCTAGTTTGGCTGTAACGTGTCAAAGTAGTCCATCTTTTTAAAAAAATTTCAATTAGGTACAAACTTGGTTTAAAAGTGTCAATTTCGTCCAAACGTATGTAAAATTTGCTTCAATCAAGTCCCTTCCGTTAAATTCACCAAAACGGACGTTAATTTTTTAGTTCTCTCTCCTCTGCTTCTCTGCTCTGCTCCTCTGGACATTATAAAATAATATAATGATAATATAAAATATAAAATAATACATTAAGCAATTATTAGAAAATTTGAAAATATTATGCATATATATTAAATGAAAAAAAAGTATACGTGGACTAAGTTATACAGAACTTCTGCACAGAGTAATGATTGTGGATGAAACTCTCATTTCTCATATATTTATACTTGGTTTTAGTTTATCTTACAAAAACATGAAAACTAAATCTAAACAAAAAGTATTCTTTTCACACCCATTTTCATTCGATAATTGCTTTTCGTAGTAAAATATTATATTAAAATAATAACAATAAATATAATTAAAATATTATAATTCGTAGTAAAATATTATCTAAAAATCAAATAATTCATTTTTCTGTTCTTTAACTAAAAAGGTATTTACAAAATTATTTATTTTAGTATAATATTGGTTGAACTGTTTCTACATATTTTCATTTTCTTTAAAAAAGAATTATAGGTTTTGTGTTAATTATATATATATAATTTATCGTCATTAAAAGTATATTAAAAATATATATAAGATAATAGGATAAATCATATAGATTTAAAATAATTTATTAATTAATTTATTTACTAAAATAGTTTTAAGATAATAAAATATAAGATAGATATTTATATTTGAGATTAATAAAATTATTTTACTTTAAAATACACACATATTTTAATTAATAGATACTGTATAACTTTAATTTTTTCTTTCAATTAACAGGCACAATTCTCTATTAATAAATCATATGTAGCATATTGGTAAAAAAAAAGTGGAATAATAATTTAGATAAAATCATTTAGTTACATCATGATCATGATTTAATTTATGTAAATATTAAATATAAGTGAAAAACATTTTACTAAAGGAGCAGCAGAGCATAGCAGCAGAGCAGTAGAGCAGAGAAGCAGAGGAGAGAGAAAAAAAAATTAACGTCCGTTTATGGGATTTAACAGAAGGGACTTGATTGAAGCAAATTTTACATACGTTTGGACAAAATTGACACTTTTAAACCAAGTTTGGACTTTTTTAAAAAGATGGACTAACTTGACACGTTGCAGCCAAACTGTGGACAATGCAAGCAATTAAACCTAAAAAAAAATGATATTTTAGCTGAAAAAGATTAAAAAAAGTAAAAGAAACGTTTCATTGAGTTTCGGCAGAAATTTCAGAAAATAAATCCTCAGAAAAGGAACACCGAACTCGTAACAGAGAAGTTGGCTGTAAGAGAACCTTTGATTTCTCTGAAGTGATTCAATGGTTACAAGAAGTAGTAGCCAGTTCCACTTGTGCTTTCAATGGGAGTTCCACCGCGAAAAATCCCTGTTTTATCTCAAGCGATTCTTGGTTCCTTTGGGAAATGAAATCCAACATTTTCGGATTCAAATTTGGGTTTGGATGATAAATTGGAGTTGTGCGTTCAAAAAGTGTAGCTATTTGTGTGGCTGTGATTGGAATGAGAAGGCTCCTTTGCATGCCCCATTTATTCTTGTGGTGCTTCCAAGTGGGATTTCGTTACTGAGAAAATGTTACAGAATGCGTGTTGATGATGAAATCAAATTTATCCCAAAATGCTTGATATTCGTTTCACAGCTGACATTTCCACGAACAGGGATGGATGATTGAACTTTGAAGATATTGGAATCTCCTATTTGAATCCAGAAGTCAAGGTGAGATTTTCTCCACTAAAATCATGTTACTCTTCCTAATGATACAACTTGATTTGTCTTTCTTGAGATAACTCTATGATTTCTGCACATTGTGTTCACTGGGATGTATTCATCTTTATGCTTCAACATATGCAAGTCTATGATTTAGCTTTAGTTTTTTTGTGATTTTGTTTTGTAGATATCACGCCTTAGGAAAACAACAAGTAATAGCATGTTTGAAGGAATGGTGAGCGTTGAAACTCTGAATCGGGGTTTCACAAGGGAAAAAGAATCCTGCTCGGTTATGTGAAGTTAAAATCTAGTTTGAGTAGAAGTGGAAAAAAAATGCAGCTTTTGGGATCAGTTGAGAATTTGACTTCAGACTTACTTTTTAGACAAAAGGTATCCAAATATTTCACTTCAAACACAAATTTAACCAAGATCAAATTTATAAATTCATGACCATCCAAAGTAAAGTTTGCATCTTCTCAGCCAAAACACATTGATTTGTCTCTGAAGTGCATAACTGAAGGTTGAAGTTGTTGCGGTCTTAGCCAACTAAGGGTGGGACTTTCACTTGGACTCTTTAAAGAATAGCTCAATTGCGATGGACCTCATTCGAATTAGGTACACTCTGTTTCTCTCTCACTTTCTTTTATATATGTTATTTGTGCCGTTTGAATGGTTGGTACTCCTCATATCTTCTTTAGTAAGGTTACCTGATACTAAGTCTGATACATATATCTGATGTTGGAAGAATCCATAATCTAATCTTGGGTAGAGAAAATGGAGTTTTTTCCACAGTGGAAGTCCCATTGAACCACCAAAATGATACTCGAGGCATTTCTTTTGGCACCCCCATACCTTTTGTACCTTCCTCCGTACCGTTGTAGGTGTGAAAAAAAGTTCAATTGAAAATATTCAATAGTCAATAATACATAAATCTATTCTCACTAAATTTAAAGTTTGAAAAGCTATTCTGAATTATATAATCTATCAACGTATTACCAAATATATAAGTCAAAAATATATTAGGAATTGAACAAATTGAAATACATTTCTAAATTTGAAATTTTTTTTTAATTATGAAATGTATTTTTGATTATATAATTTGAAATAAACTTTTATATTTCATAACTTTAGAAATATATTTTGGATTATTCATTCAGATTCCAAAATCTAAAATATATTTCAGGATGGTACAATTGAAAGTATATTTTTGGATTGTGTAACTTGGAACGCATTTTAGATTGGATTATGAAACCCAGAAATACCTTCCAGGAATTCATTTTCAGATCCAAAACATGTTTCTAAATTTTGCAATCAAGAAATCTAAGGCATTAGTATTTTAGAAATTTCCAACATAAAGAAACTCTGGCGGTGCAAAAAGTAGTTATTAGAGCTGGCAAATTGTTTAGGCTGGCCCAATAATAAAGTGAAAGTTTTGGTTATCCAATGGGCCATTTTGGCCCAATTTAAAGAAAATAACAAATAATTCTAAATCTTAGAAAATAGAGTCCTTTATTTTTAAATTTTAGGTTTACACAAATAAAATTAGTTTCAATTTTTAAATGTAGTCATTCGAAATATAAATTCTAAAACATGCATGAGTTTCAATGAAGTAATATTATTTTTAATTTTTTTAAAATTTTAAATATTATTTTTGAAATGAGGACCGTGGACTAAATAGGAAATTGGTTAATCTACTGTCTATTTTCTCAGTTCTACTAATAGTTCATGCTGATTCCGATTTAATCGCTGCAAAACATAAGAGAAATCACAGTTTTTTCATAAAAAAATAATTTTTTAAAAAAATTATATTTTAAATTTATGATAAATAATTTACATTATGATGCAACCATAATCAAATTCACAGAAATCATTTGGCCATAGCTTTGAAGACTATATACTCAATATTATGTAACTATTTTTCTCCTTTACAAATCTTGATTCAAATAAAGAAAACTAAAAATTACCTTCTCTCTAACTACTGCACATTCAACTAGAGTTTGGTTTTGCCTGTTAATAATTAGTGTTTGTAATTTCAGCTTGAGGGCATTTACAAAAGTTTATGTGGAGCTCATTTGAGATTGTGAAAGTGATTAATAACCTTGATCTTTCACTTAAGTGTTTCTTTGTTACAAATTATTTCAGCAAGATCAATCTCATCACAAACAAGTATCTTATTGAATAATCTGTTCATCCAAAATGAGCCTGTTGTTTTATTAATATCTTAAAGGTTTTTGCTAATTCATGATCTTAAAGGTTTCAAAAAGTAATTAAGCATCTCATGATCTTAAAGGTTTCATTAGCCTGTTGTTTTATTAATATCTTCTCAATTAATGAAAGAATTTTACTTTTAGGTTTAGTAGCCTTCAATGAAGAATAAGAATTAATCCTTTTCTTTTCTCAACATTCATTCTCGCTCTGGTAAGGCAAAGAATTTCCCCTTCATTTTCCTCATCATAAAAATTCTCGCAAAGTCTATATGTAGGTTAAGATCACTGTTTGTTGACGCAAAGAAACCTTTCAGGAAAACAAAGGCAAATTCTCTTTTCAGTGAATTCAAACCTTTGCCTCAGAAATTCATCAGCCATTTTCTTAATAATTCAATTCCCACTTTGTTGTTTACCTTTGTTTTTCTGAATTTGTCTTTTGGCTAGATCTGGTGTAAAGACGAAAAAAGTGTTATTTTCTGCATTTTATGTTGTAGTGTTTTAAATTTGTTATTTGATTGAACAAATTAAAAAAAAAATCAAGAACCAAAATTAAACTGTTTTTTTTCTTTTTTTTCCTGTTTATTGTTGTTCTGGTTTGTTCTCTATCATTTGTGTTTTCTAAATTTATTGTGTTCTGCAAAATTGTTTGAAGCCAAAAGAGAAGGAAAAATATTGATCTTTTATGTTTATTACGTTCCAGTTTGGACTGTTTATCCTTTGTATTTTTGTTATTTGCTTGAAAAAAATTAAAAATAAAAAAAAAAGCTCCTACTACAACCTTGTTCAATACGACCTTGCTAAATTCCAAAGTAAAGTGAAACTGAATAGCTGTTCCGAAAGCAGGAGGAGGAAAACAAATTCTTTCAAGTGAAACTGAATAGCTGCAGCAAAACAGGAAGAACTCCATTGGTATGTAATACAAACAAGCTGTTCCATAAAATTGCACTCTTATGTGTTTCTTAATTTACTCTTTATTTCTATAAGATTCTTTTTACCTGCTTTCCATTACATTCCAGCATTATATATTTGTTTCAATTATATTTTGATTAGGAGGGATTAACATTACAAGTTATATAAGTTTAGAAATATTAAATTTCTTTATCTTTGACATATTTAAAGTGAAAACTCAATAACAGATCATCTACTTGTAGTACGTATGTTGCTTTGGGATATGTTAGCATTTTTATTATTTATATTTTATATCATTTAAACAATATTTTTGTTTCCTTTCCTCCTCTAGCAAGGAGCTCATAGGCATAGCAAAGTGGTAAGACAATAATTTTATGAATATTGTCATTTATTTCCCTTCTCATATGTAAATGAGTTATTTGGTACATAGAATTAAGGAATTGTGTGTCCTAAGACCTCACAAAGGGATGATGACAATGCAGAGTTGACTGTACTTGTTCTTGTTTCTAAAGTAAAAATCCATCTTCATCCTTACCCGTCTTTGATATTTGATGGGTATGAAGTTTAAGTTTCATCGGGTACTGAATATACCATACCCGTATCCATACCTCTCCATATATTTATTAAATATCTTTTAAAAAAATATTAAACAAAGAAAACATGATATTACCAAGAATTCAATACCAAACTAACATACATTTTTCTTTATTTAATATTAAATAATAATGAAGAAATTATAATTGAATAACTTTCAAAACAGAGTACCAAATAAACTAAAGAGTGTTTTAGTAATTTAAGACAAGATGGGTATAAGGTTGGGGTATATATATGTAGATACTCATTCTTGATCTTGTACTCGTTTTAAAAAGTTGAGCCATGCCTAGTCAACCTGGGTATTCCAAATCAAAATCGGGACAAGTTCGGACAATACTTATAGGTACAAGTTAATTTGTCATCCCTAGGTGTACTTTTGATAATCTATTTACGAAGAATAGTAAGGGAAAGAAAATAAATATGAAATATAATTCCTAAATTAAAGCTATGCAAATATCTCTATTTATTGGTCATATCATTAACACTTATCTATAATTGGAGTATATTAGTCATGTACACCAAGCTTGTTAAAAATACAATTGATGCGAGACCATTTTAGTGATTTCATGAAGATATTTGTCATCCAAGTCATTGGTGTCTCTCTTAAGACTACCTTTCTTTCCTTTTACAAATAGAGTACCTTTCCTTTCACAAATGTTGCATTTAGTTTGCCTATAGAAGATTGAATTAGATCCAATGTGAAGAATGACTTGAATATTGCAAATAAGCTTGATGTCTTAAATGTATCCAAATCGTGAGAAGGTTCCTAAGCCATGTAATTTCACATGCACCTCTTGCCATGTTATGCATTTAGTTTTATTTAATGGTGATACTACTCTATCAACACCAAAGTAGCAAACAATCTTGGCATTGCATTGTCTTCATATAGGAGGTTGCAACTTGGTGCATTCTTGATATATCTAAGGATCTGCTTCACAATGCCTGAATGGCTATCACAAGGGACATTAATGTGCCACTTTGACTGCAAAAGCAATATGTCACCAGGTGATGGTGAAGTGATTGAATCTAATGATATCTTCGTAGGTCTTCTAGTGGTTTCCCTTGACTTGGTATTAATGTTGGGGTCTATAGGAGTAGATTTGTCAAAATGTGCCGAAATCCATGGAGCAGCTCGCTTCACTTATAGCCACCTAGGTTGAGTCTGGGTTGAGTTGAGTCACCTACTAACTTAGAAAAAAGATAAAAGATCAGCATAATTACAAAAATAATGTTAAATTAAAACTAATTCTTTAATTGATTGTGTATTTTGTGAAAACTTGGAGTTATGGACATAAATAATGTTAAAACTTGGAAAACTTGAAGTTGAGGAGTATTGAAAATTAAGTTGGTGTGGAATATTTAATTCCTTAGTTCAATAAGCATTATATATGATGTGAAATCTCTAATTCTTAGTTATGGAGTCTTAGTTTTCATGTATTATGATTTACTAAATCTTAAGAAAATGAAATCTATAAAAAATGGCTTGTAAGGTGAGGTTTGTATCCATATATATACTTTTAGTTGACCATATCTCTAGGCCACTTGGGATTTCTAACTCCAAATATAAAAAAAAGTTCTAATAAGTGATTTTTTGTGTTTTTATTTTAATATAATTGTTTTAATTTTAGGTGGACTTGCTTGTTTAACCTATTAATCCATGTTGGGCTAGACTAAGTTGATATTTTTAAGATTAAATTTTAAGTGGGTATGGCCAAGACCGTTCTGTTTTGACAACTATGTATAGGAGTGTAATTGGGATGACAATCTAAAACTACCAGTCTTAGTAAGAATATCTGGAGTATTTTGGAAAAGACAATGCTAAAGGTGGATTGAGCAACTCAATGTCCAAAAAATATTTTAGTGTACTCAAGTCTTATTTAAAACTAATTACAAAGGTCCTCCAGGGATGTTTTGAAAATCATTACTAGTGATGACGGAGTTATAGATCACCCAATATATGTCTAGACTATATGGGGAGTGAATGGGAGAAACAAAGTGATCAACCTCACAAGAACTAGTATCAAAGCTAAAATGACCGCACTAGGCACATGGAGACTGCTTCAAGCCATATATGGAACATCAAAGTTCACATTCAAGGTGGTTGAGTCAACATACAATAAATTGGAAGCGCAACTCATTATGGAAGAAGACATTCTTAATATCTGTTGGAAGTCCCACATCGACTAGAGATAAGGCTAAATTATAATATATAAGTGAGGTGCAAACCTCACCTTACAAGCCGGTTTTGTGGGGTTGAGTTAGGCTTAAACCCACCTTCTAACATGGTATTAGAGCCATGGTTAGAGCCTATCCTAGTGAGTTATAAGTAGGCATTCTATTAAATTATAGCATCAATGACCTAAGTTATGTTAGGTATCACAATAGAACAAAAAGATAATGAATAAAATCTAATATTACGATAAAGACAACATAAGAAATGCATAAAACAGTAAAGAAAACCCACCCTACCAATATTTTGTAATTCCCCCTCCCATTTTGTTACCCACTTAGATATATGTTTACAAGACTATATTCAGTTTGTTTCTGCCTAAACAACTTTAAGAGCTTATAAACAGGATTTTTAGTAGCTTTCAAGTAGCGTCTTTTAGGACACTAGATTCTAACTTATTATTTTTATTCCTTTCCATGTCTTATGATACTTGTTAACTTAGTATTTTACTTTCTCTCAAATATGGTAGGTTTTATTGTAATTGAAGACATACATAAATCAACACAATGAAAGTATGATGGTACTTTATGATATCAATTTTATTTTAAACATAATCAGAAAAATGTTAAGACATTGTATAGTATTAATATTAATAATAGAATAATACCATATAAAAAATATAATTGAAACTAAGTAATATAACCAAAATAATTGATGTCAAATATAAAAGTTTAAAATTAATTACAAAATAAAGTTATAAATACCACAAAATGCGTTTTTATTAATTAAATATAGAGTTAAATTTAAATCTATCTATTAGTTTTGCCCAACATAACCTTAATCACGAGGATCAATGGTTGCAATAATAACACTAGAAATTTTAGACTAGTATTAACCAAAAACCTGAAGACAATTTGTCTTTCTCGGCTATATGTGTGTTATTCAACTTGTCTATTTTTACGCAATATGAACTTCAACTCAGAATTAAACTCTAACATATGCATATTTTACATGCATAGTTGACCCGAAATATAAACTGAGCTGGGACTACTCCACAATTCTTTAATATATGTTGTTTTGTTGAATCCCTTACCATTCGATCATTTGTCTTGTGATTTTATTTTTGTATTTCTAGTCTAAATTTATATTTGTAAAATTCAGGAAGAAGTTGTAATCACAGTTGAAAACAAGTCAACAGGAAGTGTCCAGGAAGCATGGACCCAAGCATTATAGTGTCTACAGCCACTGAAAGTGTATTTAAATTTGGGGAAAATCTGGTTACCCGTCATTTGGGTTACTTTTGTAATTACAATGGCAAATTTGAAGAGGTGAAACGTCGTATTGAGATGCTTGATGATACTAGAAAGAGGGTGCAAAATGATGTTATGGTTGCAGAAATGAATGCAGAAGAAATCGAAGAAGATGTTAAACATTGGTTGAAACATGTGGATGAGAAGATCAAAGAATATGAAAATTTCCTGTGCGATAAACGCCATGAGAAGACAAGGGGCTCCATTGGTTTCTTTCCTAATAACTTGCAGTTGAGGTATAGGCTAGGAAGAAAAGCTACGAAGATTGTAGAGGAAATCATAGCAGATGAACTTTTGAATAAAAAGTTTAATAAAGTCTCGTATCATATAGGCCCATCCATGGATGCTGCTTTGTCAAACACTGGTTATGAAAGTTTCACGTCGAGAAAGAAAATTATGGGAATGATTATGCAAGCACTTGAGGACTCTACAATTAGTATGATTGGAGTTTACGGTGTTGGAGGTGTGGGAAAGACCACTTTAGTCAAAGAAGTTGCTAAGCAAGCTAAAGAAAGGAAATTGTTCAATAAGGTGGTTATGGCAAATATAACAAGAAATCCTGACATAAAGAAAGTTCAAGGACAAATTGCTGAGATGTTAGGAATGAGATTGGAAGAGGAAAGTGAGATTGTAAGAGCAGATCGTATTCGAAAAAGATTAAAGAAAGAAAAGGAGAATACCCTTATAATCCTAGATGATCTCTGGAATGGATTGGACTTGAACAGACTGGGGATTCAACGTAATGAAGATGATGGTGTCAGCCAAAAGGTTGCCAAGGATGTTGCTGATTATGGTTATAAAAAGGTGGAGACAGAAAAGTTACCTGCTGATTCCAATAAGATGAAGAAAGAAAAATTATCTAGTGACTACAATAAGATTAAAAAAGAAAAGTTATCTGTTGATCACAAAGGATTCAAAATTTTCTTAACATCTAGAAATAAAGAAGTATTATGTAATCAAATGGATGTCCAAGAAAGATCAACTTTCCCATTAGGAGTCCTTGACCAAAAGGAGGGAGAGGCTTTACTTAAGAAAATGGCTGAAATAAGTGTTACCAATTCTGCATTTGATGACAAAGTTATTGAAATATCCAAAATGTGCGCTGGCTTGCCCATAGCATTGATTTCCATTGGAAAAACATTAAAGAATAAGAACCATTATGTGTGGGAGGATGTTTGTCGACAAATTGAAAGACAAAATTTTACTGGAGGTCAGGAACCTATTGAATTCTCTGCAAGGTTAAGTTATGATCATCTAAAAACTGAGGAGCTTAAGCATATTTTCTTACAATGTGCTCGAATGGGAAGTGATTTTTCGATTATGGACCTAGTCAAGTTCTGTATTGGTTTGGATATGCTTCAAGGGGTTTTCACAATAAGAGAAACGAAGTATAGAGTAAATGTATTGATGGAAGAGCTAACCGAGTCAAGTTTGCTGATGAAAAGTTATTCTAATGACTGTTTCAACATGCATGACATTGTGCGCGACGTTGCTCTTTCAATTTCATCTAAAGAGAAAAATGTATTTTTCATGAAAAATGGCAAACTAAATGAGTGGCCTCACAAGATAAATTGGAAAGGTACACAGCTATTGATTTACATTATTGTGAAATTGTTGGGCTTCCTGAGAGTAAATATTGTTCTAGACTTGAAGTCTTCCACATTGACAGTAAAGATGATCTTTTGAAAATACCAGATGACCTTTTTAAATATATGATTGAACTCAAAGTACTGATATTGACTGGTGTTAATTTGTCATGGTTACCTTCTTCAATTACATGCCTAACAAACCTAAAGATGCTTTGTTTGGAGAGATGCACTCTAAGAAATAACTTATCAATCATGGGAGAGTTAAAGAAATTAAGAATTCTTTCTCTTTCAGGATCTAATATTGAAAATTTGCCTGTTGAATTGAGGCAATTGGATAAGTTGCAACTTTTGGACTTAAGCAATTGCTCGCAATTAAGAGCAATACCTTCCAATATGATATTAGGGATGAACAGTTTGGAAGAGTTTTATATGAGAGATGACTTGATTTTGAGGGAAACTAATGAGGAAATTCAAAGTAAGAATTCTAGTCTTTCTGAATTGAGGCACTTGAAGCAATTAAGAAGTTTAGACATACACATTCCAAGTGTTGCCCATTTTCCACAAAACTTATTCTTTGACAAGTTGGATAGCTACAAGATTATCATTGGAGAAATTAACATGCTTTCAGTGGGAGAATTCAAAATCCCTGACAAGTATGAAGTAGTGAAATTTTTGGCATTGAACCTAAAAGATGGTATTAACATTCATTCTGAAAAATGGATTAAAATGTTGTTCAAAAGAGTTGAATATTTGCTTCTAGGAGAACTCAATGATGTTCATGATGTTTTCTATGAATTAAATGTTGAAGGGTTTCCAAATTTGAAACATTTGTTTATGTAAACAATGTTGGCCTTTTGTACATTATCAACTCCGTGAAGCGATTTCACCCTTTACTTGCTTTCCCAAATTGGAGTCCATGTGTCTTTACAAGTTGGAGAATTTGGAGAAAATATGTGACAATCAACTCACAGAGGCCTCCTTCTGCAGATTAAAGATCATCAAGATTAAAACATGTGGTCAATTGGAAAGTATATTCTCATTTTTCATGCTCAGTCGTCTCACCATGCTTGAAACAATTGAAGTGTGTGATTGTGATTCATTAAAGGAGATTGTTTATGTTGAAAGAGAATCTGATATTGTTAGTGATGTGCAAACTGACAAGATTGAGTTTCCTCAATTACGATTTTTAACATTGCAATCTTTACCAGCATTTTTTTGTTTGTATACCAATGATAAAATGCCTTCCATCTCTGAATCATCAGAAGACCAAGTGAAAAACAGGGAGCTCAAAGAAATTACCGCAGTAGCTGGTCAAGATACAAATGCTTGCTTTTCACTCTTCAATGGAAAGGTATTTAAAATAAATATTATGATAGATTTTTATCCTTTACTTCACATTTGCAAACTTTCATGTTTAATTTGATATGTTATTTCTCTAAAAGATGTAAGAATTCATGGTTTTGATCTCTTTCTCTTTCGATTGGGTCAGTCAACTTTTGTACATCAAAGTTACTTATCCTTAAGACAATAATATTATGTGCTCTTATAGGTTGCAATGCCCAAATTAGAGTTCTTGGAGTTGTCTTCAATCAACATCCCGCAGATATGGAATGAGAAATCTTTGCATTGCTTTCAAAGTTTGATTACACTGAATGTATCAGATTGTGGCAATTTAAAATGTTTATTGTCACTTTCCATGTCTGAAAGTTTAGTGAATCTGCAGAGTCTTTTTGTAAGTGGATGTGAATTGATGGAGGACATATTTTGTCCAGAAGATGCAATGGTAGGTATATTCATTCAATTTAATTAAATTATGGTTAATTTGTTGCTTAACCGCAGTGTCCGTAATTGCTAAGGTCTTTTATTTGATCACTCAATCTGCTTCCTCTTGCAACAGAATATTGACATTTTTCCTAAGTTGAAGAAAATGGAGATTAACTGCATGGAAAAATTAAGTACCCTATGGCAGCCCTATATTGGTTTTCATTCCTTCCACAGTTTGGATTCTTTGATAATAAGAGAATGCAACAAACTTGAGACAATATTTCCTAGTCACACGGGGGAAGGATTTCAGAGCCTTCAAAGTGTGGTGATTACTAATTGTATGTCAGTGGAAACCATATTTGATTTTGGAAATATTTCACAAACTTATGGTACAAATGGGACAAACTTGCATAGTGTCTTTTTAAAAGGGCTGCCAAAGTTGGTGCATATATGGAAGGTGGACACTGATGAAATTCTTAATTTTAGTAATCTCCGAAGCATTGTTGTTTATGAGAGTAAAATGTTAAAATATCTCTTTCCTCTCTCAGTTGCCAAAGGCCTAGAAAAACTGGAAACACTTGATGTATGTAATTGCTGGGAAATGGAGGAAGTTGTTGCTTGTAACAATCAATCAAATGTAAACCTTATCACCTTTAGGTTCCCTCAACTAAACACTCTATCGTTACAACATTTATTTGAACTCAGGAGTTTCTATCAAGGACCACATGATATAGAATGGCCATTTTTGAAAAAATTATTTATACTCTTTTGTAGCAAGTTGGAGGAAACCACAAATTTGCAAGTGAAGTCGATCTTTTTAGCTACAGAAAAGGTATAAGTTAAAAAAAAACATGATTTAAAGAAAGCCATGAAACTTATGAAACTCTTGTTGAAGGAGGTTGCAAGTTATAGTTTTATTTCTTAACAAAATATTTAGTCATCTATATATATATATATATATATATATATATATATATATATATATATATATATATATATATATATATATATATATATATATATATATATATATATATATATATATATATATATATATATATATATATATATATATATATATATATATATATGTATATTTTTTAGCATGCATGATTTTGGCTCTAAATTTGCTTTGATAACTACTATTTTTAGGTCATACACAACTTGGAATATATGTCTATTAGCTTGAAGGAAGCACAGTGGTTACGAGACTATGTTTTTAGTGTTCATAGAATGCACAAACTACAATCACTTGTTTTGTCTGGATTGGAGAATACTGAGATTCTCTTTTGGTTGCTTCATAGACTTCCAAATTTGGAAAGCATTACATTGAAAAATTGTCTCTTCGAAGGGGTTTGGGCTTCTACAAGCCTTGTTGTACATGAAAAAGTTGGGGTTGTGGTACAACTTAAGGAGTTGATAATTGACAATTTGAGGTATTTACAGAATATAGGCTTTGAACATGACCTGCTTCTTCAAAGGATAGAGCGCTTAGTCATTTCTGAATGCCTAAATTTGAAAAGTTTATTGCCTTCCTCGGTGTCTTTCAGTTACTTGACATACTTGGAAGTAACTAATTGTTCAGGACTGAGGAATTTAATAACATCCTCAACTGCCATGACCTTGGTTCAACTAACAATCATGAAGGTAAGCCTCTGTCAAGGGATTGAGAAAATTGTTGCGGAAGAGGAAAAAACACAAGTGATTGAGTTTAGACATCTGAAAGCTATAGAATTGGTGTCTTTACCAAGCCTCACCTGTTTCTGCAGTTCTGAGAAGTGCGACTTAAAGTTCCCCTCGCTTGAAAATTTAGTAGTAAGTGATTGTCTTCTAATGGAAACATTCTCTAAAGTCCAAAGTGCACCTAATCTAAGAAAAATACATGTTCTAGTGGGTGAAAAAGACAGATGGTATTGGGAAGGTGATTTAAATAGTACTCTTCAAAAACTTTCCACTGATAAGGTATGCATATATTAGAAATCATTATCATTATCACACATTTTTTTTTCTAATGTAAATTTTCAGTTGATGTTCTGCTACTGGATAATTATGTCATATAAGAAATAATTATCTTTTAGAAATAATTAAATCAAATACATGCAGTCATGTCTCCAACAATACAAGACAGTGTGTATTTGTAAGATTTGTGTTAGTTCATTTGTTTGGTCCTGGTTGTGCCATGTTAAATGTTGAGGCAACATAGAGGTTTATAGTTTCAGGAGGGTATTTGTGAGATCCAAGGAAGAAGAAGTTCTGGTTCCATTCATAGTATTACCTCTGGAAATAAGCTGGTTAGGCACAAATGATGTTTTCTTTGAAACTTTCTAGGTGGTACGGTGGCTGGTGGTGTTGTTGGTATTTTTTTATTTAGAGTGTTTTAATTAAAAATGTCAGAAATTTATATTTTAAATAATTTATTTGATGATCTAGATTTATTGAAGATAAATATTGTCATGTGACGTCTTCTGTTAATCAATAATTAAACCTTTGACAGAAGGTTTTATTGAAATAATAGTTATATTTTATGGATTAATTTAGAAAAGTTTAAAATTAAAAAAAGAAAAAGTTTCCTTCAAATTCTTATTTTATACACTACAGTTTTTCCTCCTATTTATGGTAAAAAAGAAGGAAGGAAAGGTTTCATTATCTTCCTTGAGGAGGTGTAGAGATAGCCTAAAAAATTGAGGGATCGAAAATGTCATTACTCTTTTATACTGGAAGTTCAAAGTCTGAGGTGGTTAAGGTAATATATATTTATTCATTTTTGTAGGTTTCTTTCAAACATTCAAAGCATTTAACAATTACAGAGGATTCTGATTTGGAGGAAATTTGGCGCAGCAAGGCTGCTTTTCAAGATAACTACTTTCACAGTTTAAAAACATTGTTGGTGATGGACATTACAAAAGATCATGTGATTCCATCTCATCTACTTCCTTGCTTAAAGAACTTAGAAGAATTGGAGGTAGGAAGCTGCGGGGCAGTGGAGGTAATATTTGATGTAAGTGACATTGACACGAAGAGAAAAGGAACAGTGGCTCGACTGAAAAAGCTCACTTTAACTACATTGCCAAATTTGAGCCGTGTATGGAAAAAAAATCCTCAAGGAATTGTTAGCTTTCCCAATTTGCAAGAAGTGTCTGTTTTTGATTGTGGACAGTTGGCATCACTGTTTCCTTCATCCCTTGCCATAAATCTCCTTAAGCTTCAGACACTTGAAATACAGTGGTGTGATAATCTTGTAGAAATTGTTGAAAAAGAAGATGCACTGGAACTTGGAACAGCTGAAATGTTTAAGTTCCCTTGTTTGTTTTCGTTGCTTCTTTATAATCTACCACTGCTTACTTGCTTTTATCCTGGAAAACACCGGTTGGAGTGCCACATGTTAGATGTCTTAGACGTGTCTTGTTGTCCTATGTTGAAGCTATTCACATCAAAATTTCATGATAGTTACAAAGAAGCAGTTACAGAGAGTCAAGTTAGTGTTCCAATTACAACTACCTGGAGTCAGCAACCTCTGTTTTCGGTTGAAGAGGTGACAAAGCATTTGAATTTCAATCTTTTTTCTTTTTTCCTTTTCATTATTTTTCTCTAGCTTCTAACTGTCACCATTTTCTTTGGAATTTGTTTGGCTTGCTAGGTTGTTCCCAAACTGAAAGAATTGACAGTCAATGAGGAAAGCATTATCTTGTTGAGCCATGCATATTTGCCACAAGACCTCTTTGCAAATTAAATCTTCTTCAGCTGTGCTTTGAGGATGAGAACAATAAGAAATATACTTTTCCTTTTCATTTCCTTCACAAGGTGCCCAGTTTAGAACATCTTCAAGTGTATGAGTGCTTTGGTCTAATGGAGATATTTCCATCTCAAACACTCCAATATCATGAAAGAATACTTGTCAGATTGAGAAAATTAACCCTAAATAACCTTCCAGAGCTGGACACAATAGGGTTAGAGCACTCATGGATAAAGCCATACACTAAAAAGCTTGATTTTTTAAAGCTAGAGGAGTGCCCCCGGTTAGAAAAATTAGTGTCCGATGTGGTATCTTTCAGCAATCTGAAACAGTTGGCTGTTGAGTCGTGTGAAGAGATGAAGAATTTATTCACTTTTTCAACTGCCAAAAGTTTGGTGCAACTTGAGATCCTAACAGTACTAAATTGTGAATCAATGAAAGAAATAGTAAAAAATGAAGATGAAGATGCCTATGAGGAGATCATACTTGGACGGCTCAAAAATTAAAGTTGAATTTCTTATCAAAGCTAGTAAGCTTTTATTCAGGGAATGCCATGTTGCAATTGGCATGTTTGAGTACAGTGACGATAGTTAAATGTCCCAAAATGAATACATTCTCTAAAGGAGGTTTAAATGCCCCAATGTTTTCGGGGATTAAAACTTCTTTGAAGGATTCTGATTTCCACTTCCACAATGATCTCAACTCGACAGTCCGGTGGCTTCACCGACACGTAAGTAATTCATTACCCAAATTAGATCAATATTCTCAGTGAATTTAATTAATTCAAATGGGTCTCCTTGATTCCCCATTATATTTTTTGAGCAAAAATTAATTTTTAATTTATAAGATTTTATTACCATGTTTGAAAGAAACTTGAGGAATAACTTCGTTTCCCTCTGAAAAATTCCCTACACCAAAGGAGGTGCTTGGTGATGTATTGATTCATAATTTATAGGAATGATTAAAATTTGTTTGAATAGACATGAGTATTTTTGGGAATACTTAGTTTCAGATTAGAAAGTTTTCACAACTTTTATATGATAAATTTTCCAAAATCTTTATGTATTTATCACATTAAATGGCCTAACAAGTATAGGGATGATAAGAAGTTGAGTTTGGATCGGGTACCACCCGTTTTTATTTTTAAAAAAAAACTAGAATTTGCTTCGATTTTTGTGTGGGTATCAGCTTTAATCCTATCCTCATGCCTATTGGATACTTATATATCCAGCATCTTCTACTTTCACTTATGTATAAAGTCTATAAATCTAAAATCTAAAATAGTATAGATTAAAAAGTTACAACATGATTGAGTACGAAGCAGAATCTAGTTGATTTTTTTTTTTTATGTTGTGAGGTAATATTGGTAACATAGAAGGGTAATTGTTAATAGATACAAACTACTGGTTTGTCCAAAATCCTCAATGGAAGATGCATGCCAAAGTGTATTTATATTATTTTTAATATTCTTAATTTTATGTTTTAGCAATGTAAAGCACATTTGTTTGACTACAAACAAGGTTTTATGTTTCTTCTATTTGGGTACGATTTTTACATGTGTTCGTTTGCTTATTATTAATGCTAATTTATGTACTATTAGTTTCATTGTCCGTAATTGACCACATCTTCTATTTGATCTTTATAAAAATATAAATTTCACTCTTAAATCATTTAAGCATATCATCAAGAGAATCCAAATAAAACATTAAAATGAATTAGATATAACCTTGAGTGATTAAAAAGAAGTCATAACTAAACAACCTTGTAGACACAATCCTCTTACATAATCGTTCTTAAATTTAATGTTCTAATCTAATAGTTTTGCAAAAATCACAAAAAACGTGGATATCATGTCTTCATATTAAAAATGTATGTATATTTTAATTATACACACACATGTATATATTTTACACACACACATAACAAATGATATAATTGACTTGCTGTTATCTTTTTCAAGATTTTATATTTGTCTTGCCAAATCTACTTTTCACACTTCTTCATTTTCACAGGTTTCGGATGAACATTCAAAGCATTTAACTCTTGCGGATGATTCTAAGCTGGAGAAAATTTTGCACAGCAAAGCTGCGTTTCATGATAATAATTTTAGCAGTTTAAAATCATTGGTGGTGAACAACGTGACAAAGGATCATCTGATTCCATCTCAAGTACTTCTTTGCTTAAAGAGCTTGGAAGAATTGGAGGTAAAAAGCTGCAAGGAAATGGGGAAAATATTTGATGTAAATGATCTTGACACGGAGAAAAAGGGAATAGTGTCTCGATTGAAAAAGCTTACTTTAGATACCCTGCCAAATTTGAAGTGTGTATGGAACAAAAATCCTCTAGGAATTGTCAGCTTTCCCAATTTGGAAGAAGTGTTTGTCTCTGATTGTGGGGAGTTGGAAGCACTGTTCCCTTCATCCCTTGCCAGAAATCTTGTAAAGCTTGAGGAACTTGATATACAGAATTGTGAGAAGTTGGTAGATATTGTTGGAAAGGATGATGAAATAGAGCTTGAAACAACTAAAATGTTCAAATTCCCTTGTTTGTTGTTTTTGACTCTTTTTAGGCTGCCACGACTTAGTTGCTTTTATCCTGGAAAACACCATCTGGTATGCCCCTTGTTAGAAACCTTAGACGTTTCCTATTGTCCTAAGTTAAAGTTATTCAGTTCGGAATTTCATGATAGTCAGAAAGAATCAGTTATAGAAATTCAAGTTAGTTCTACAATTACAATTAGCCGTCTTCAACAGCCTCTTTTCTTGATTGAAAAGGTGACAGCTTAATCTCTTTTGAATCCCAACTTTTTTCATTTCCTCTTCTTATCAACACCTCCTTCTAACTGCCACCATTTTCTTTGGAATTTGTTTGACTTTGCTAGGTTGTTCCCAAACTGAAGGAATTGACCCTCAATGAGGAAAGCATTATCTTGTTGAGCCATGCAAATTTGCCGCAAGACCTCTTTCGCAAATTAAATCTTCTTCTGCTATGCCATGAGGATGAGGATGAGGATGAAGACAACAGGAAAGATACTCTGCCTTTTAATTTCCTTCGCAAGGTACCCAGTTTAGAACATCTTAAGCTGTCGGATTACTTTGGTCTGACGAAGATATTTCCCTCCAAAAAGCTCAAAGTTCAAGATAAAATACTTTCCAGATTGAAACATTTAACCCTAGATAACCTTAAAGAGTTGAAGTCTATAGGGTTAGAGCACCCATGGGTAAAACCATACTCTGAAAGACTTGAATCATTAGAGCTTATTGAGTGTCCGCAAGTAGTAAAATTAGTGTCTGGTGCAGTATCTTTCATGAATATGAAATTGTTGCATGTGACAGACTGTAAAAGGATGGAGTATCTATTCACATTTTCCGTTGCCAAAAGCTTGGTGCAACTAGTGGACCTATCTATACAAAATTGTAGATCAATAAAAGAAATAGTCAAAAATCAAAATGAAGATGCTTCTCATGAGATCATATTTGGATGGCTCAAAACATTAAATCTGGATTCCTTACCATTGCTTGGAAGCTTTTATTCAGGGAAAGCCAAGTTGCAATTTTCACGTTTAAAAAAAGTAACTTTATCTAAATGCCCCAATATGAAGACTTTCTCCCAAGGAGACATAAATGCACCATTTTTTTCTGGGGTTGGAAGTTCGATTGGAGATTTTGATTTAACCTTCCACGATGATCTCAACACTACAATCAAGAACTTGTGTCACAAACAGGTGCGGAATTCATTTTGGAAAATTGAATTCTTGTATGTTTATAAGCTTACTGTCACACTTATAGGTCTGTCCATATTGCAATCATGCTGTATTTTATGCTTAAAACACATTTATGCTTAAAACAAGTTTGTCGTGAAAAAAGGATACATCTGAGAAACCAAAAACATATTACAATGTCAATTTTCATTTTTTAAACGTACATTCACACCCTCTGCAACATATTTCGGAATGTAGCTATGCATCATCCTGCTATACTGTAATTTTTATGATTTCCCTATGGTTGCATTAATATTGTTCGTGTTTGATATTTTTGCTCCATACTTTTCCCATTCCCTGTATATGAAACACTGCTTCAAATTGATATTGCAAGTACTTGAACTAACTGGAGCAAAATAAAAAGGGCAAGCTAATTCCAATAATGCAAAATGTTCAAAAATCACATTTAACCTATTTTGAAAATATGTTGAAAGGATACTTGTATTAATTATTCTTTTAATTTGGTTTTAGGTTGAGGGGGATTCCGTCATGGAATCAACTGATAGAGGAAGCAGTGATGGTGATAATTACACATCCGAATAAAGGTTAATGATAAATCTTATTTTGAAGTGGTTTTACGTCTAACATTCACCTACATTGTTATGAATTATCTATTGTTTGGTTTGAATTTTAAGTTAGTTGCATATTCTCTATAGGCCAAATAATTCATTAAAAAATCTTAGTTCAGTTTTCTTTTTCACGGTGCAATGAAGATAAAAAAGATGTTTCTTTGCATTAAAAGTGCATTCATTAAAAGTGCATTCATTTAAAGATATACTGCAGATATTAAATCTGGACACAAAATTGAAGAGATATTAAAAACAAATTTACGACATTTTAGTGGGAGAAGCAACATATTTCATTCCAATATATTTTACCTACCAATATGTATATTGATAATTTATTGATAATTTACATTCCTTGAATAATAATAATAATAATCATGTCATGTAATGATTTTTTTTTTATTTTATATTCATTTTAGTGAAATAAACAAAGGTGACTATTACTGGATGTCAGCCATAATCTCTGCAAAGATTAGGAATTCATGGACACCGGTAATGTAGGTTTTGTTTTTCTTTAACAATTTAGATTAATTATAGTTTTCATTATTTATTGTGGTAATGTTAAATTCTTACCTTCTGCAGTTATTTAAGACTGAAGAACCTATTGAAAAGATTCAGCCGAGATAATTTTCAGAAGAGAGAAAATTATTGGGGGTTAGGGTAGTTTACTTCAGTTTTATTTGTTGGTCAAATTTATATTTCTTTAGAATGAATTTAGAAACTTTGCAACTCTACATTAGTTTAGCATACAGTTGATTTATGCATTAATTATTCAATTACATAAAGAAAGGTATGATTGAATAAGTATTCTTGGTTAAAAAGAAGTTAATATTAAATCATCTAAAACAAAAAAAAAATTGTTTTTTTTTTATTGTGAGAAGATTAATTAATGATTTTTTTAATATAATTAGGAATTTGTCTTTTTCGTATAGTTCAAAGAGTAAAATGATTTTTGTGAAAGAAATTATGAGTTTTTTTATAATAGGTTTCTTTTTTGTGTGTGTGAGATGTAATTTTATTATGAATTTAGTATGGTTTTCTATATTTTTATTTATTTTTTATTTTTTAATAAAATCTTTGTGATGGGTGATGAACTTAACTTTTATTTGGAATAAGTATTCTTTGTTGGTTTTCTGATTTACCGAGTGAGATGTATACATAACACAGAGGTTATTAAAAAAAGCGACATATTATTTATTGATTATTGCATTAATCAATATCGAAAATAATTTTCTACATTAGTTATTTAATTGGTGAAGAAAGGCTTTAAGTACTGCCACCACTGCTTTTTCTCTAAAGTGGATGCACCGAATAACATCATACACGAGTATAATGATTCTTATTCCGAAAGTCTTTCTGACAAAGGGTATTCAGGTAAACGAGTTTCATTAAGATACAGCGGTTGGAAATGACTACTCGTGGTTGTGGTTAATTGGAAATGCTTCCGCTGAAGGGGGAATGTACCTATGTGAAATGGACTTACCATTGAGGGGGAGATGTTGGGTATCCAAGTGTGAGTCCAAGTCCCACATTGGATAGAAATGAACTAATATATTATCTTAAGATTTTGGATAAAAAGTGGTGTTGATCCTTTATATATAGTTGGCTCGAATGTGTTTGTGCAACCCACATTTGGATATGAAAGAAAATAAATATCTACACAAAAATGTCATAATTTATATACATATTTTATTAGTTAACATTATTGACCAATACTACATTCCAAACAAAAAAGAGTGATAATTTACCAATAATTGTATTATACAAAACTATGATATTGAAATCGTGATTATTAACTCGTCCTTTATTATGGTGTTAGACCTATATACATGCAATAGAAATTCGAACACACAATGAAAAGATTGAGAATGTTTCTTATCCGTTCATCTTGTACCTTTAATCATTTTATCTTATACAACTAATTTTCGAAATCCTATGAAAATTTTGTTTTTATTTGATTTCAAAATTTAAGAAATAATTTTTTCTTTATCATTTTGAAATTTAGATTTAGTCTTCGTTAAATTTCGAAATAAAACATTTTTTAAACATTTCAACAAATTTTGAAATTTAATAAAAAGAAATAAATTGTAGAGTTTTTTTTTTTATTTGTAGAGAACCATTTTAGAATTTTAAAAAAATTTGAAAATACAAAATGAAATTATTAGAGGTGCAGAGTAAAACAACCTTTTTATCTTTAATTATCTTTTTTTTCTCATGCCAAGCATAGAACATAGCCTCTCTTTGTCTCATGATAATATACTCTCCCACTCTCTATATAAGGGTTTTGGCTCAGTGTTTGCTGATGCAAAGCAACGAAAAACAAACATTTCAACTCAATTCTGAATCTCATCAAACTTTTTTCTTTCATTTACATCCTATTTTTACCCTTTAAACCTTTGGGTTTCTAAAATAAAATAAAATAAAGAAGCTTAAGAAACATATATTTTCTGTATATTTTAAGTTGCTTTTAATTACCCTGCGTTTCTTTCTGCTATAGCCTTTTTAAAAAACCCTAAAAAATATTGGTTTTTTCTTTTCGATTCAAACTTGTTCCTTATTACATTTCTAAATTTCCTGTTTTCCAAATAATTAAAAAATAACAAAAAAATTGTTTCTTTTTATATTATTTCCTTCCAATTTGTTCTTCTTCTCCTTTGTGTTTTTAAACTTGTTATATGCCAGCATAAATTTAAAAAAAAAATCAAATTAAGTAAAAGAAAAAAGTACCTCATTTGAGTGCACGATCCTCACCTTTTGTAATCACCATTATCAAATTAAACCGAATAGGTACAAACTTACAACAAGGAAACAATTTTGGTAAGTAGTCTAAAAAAGCTGTTTTATAATAATATTGTATTTTTGTTGTTGTTTCTTAATGTATTCTTTTGTTAATTAAACATCTTTGTTATTGGTTATTCTTTATAGCAATATGTATTTATTTCAGCATTGAAATATTAAGAAACTTCAAATTTCTATTTCTTTAATACAATATTTCTTTGGTATGCTTTTCAACATTTTATAGCTATGAGGAATTGGAGAGTGAAGTTATAGTCCTACATTAAATAAAGATTAACAAAATGAATATATAAAGGGTTAAATATGTTTTTGTCCCTTAACCATTATGCGATTTTGGTTTTAATTTATTTATTTTTAAAATATTCATTCATTTTCATCTCTCTTTTTATATAGAAACTCAAGATTTAATTTTCCAACACCAATATCGTTAAATTTTTTATGATGTGGCTAACGGTATGCCACGTGGTAAATACTGTTTTATTTTCAGCAATGGGGTTTTGTATATGTTTGTAAAGGTGTTCTTGGTTGCCAGATTTTGGAGGAGAGGTGTAACTTTTGGTTTTGTTTTAAAGAAGGATAATCAGATTATATGTTCCAGTTAACAAATGAGATACCAGATTACATAATGCAGTGCGTTTGTATGGACTGCATGGTCTAGAAGTGTTACTATAACAAGTGTTACCACATCAGAATCCTCTACATATACTAAAATGAATATATTTATCACGCTTGAGCAACATCATTAATTGTTGTAATTCAGTTTTGCACCCTTTCAAATATCGTTTGCAAGTATATCTTGCATTATACAATTTCTTTATTGTTGTCACATTATTTTCTTTCAGGGTAAGCATAATGTTTGCAAGCTAACTAGACTCTTAGTCATGTTAACAAGTATTGAATGTTCATGTGGTTTTGATATTCGAACATAAGGTGACCAACTAAAGTCTTTAACAAATCATGGTTCTGAGACTCGTATATTACCTTCAATACCCACTCCTCTCTATTACCAACTGGTTTACCTCGCAATTTAAAAGGATAATCGCATTTTCTTGTGCTAGTTATACTAGGCTGCACATTGGATTTATATTTCCTATACTTTCCATTCCTTTCATTCTTAACAATGCATATGTCTTCCTTCCAGGTGGGTCATTAGTTTTATCAAATCTCATAATAACAACAATAAAACCAAGCTAAAAAGCAATACCTTGCACCCACTCAAATAACTTATCATCTGTAGAAAATATCTCATCAGTTCTAAACGGTCTATTATAATCTATATGTGCCATTTCACTTCCAGTCACAAAAATGGTGTCTTCCATGTTGAAGCTTTGAGTTACTTCATTTGATAAGCCAGTTCTAGATGGTAAAAAATGTGGGAGAGAGCCTTGGAGAGAAAAAAGATACTTTTGTTGACATTTTAGATGGCTTGGACACAAGGAAGAAAGCATGGGTTGCCTATGTTACCTTGGTAACATTTCATATTTGCTAAGAGATCCTTAACCATGCCTATTTAAGGGAGCCTCTAAACCACATGTAAATGATCGATTAATGTTGAATTTGAGAGACACCTTTTGTATGAATTTGTGAATTTTGCTCTTGTGAGAGTGTTTACCATTGGTCTTAACTTGAACCTTGGTTCAAGTGGAACCAATCACCACTTATCTTGAGTTGGAGAGACTTTGCTATCCCTTAAGTGTTGTGCCTCATTCCATTCCCTATCCCTTCTTATTCTTTTCATCTTTTGGTATTTTTTTCCATGTTCTTTTATGTTCTTGCTCTTTATGCTTATGCATCTTTTATGTTCATTATTGTTCTCTCGTTTCTTTGTTAGAATTTAATCTCAAAAAATGTTTTTTGACAACTTTTTTTGACAACTTTTTTACAACAATGTATGTGATAGCTTGTGATTGGTCTATTTTAAATATACGAACCAATAAAATAGTGACACATAGTCTATTGTCAAAAAGTTGTTAAAAAAATTTGTTAACATATCATAGTTCTTCAACCTCCTCTCCGTCGTTTGAACTCTTTTAAAATATACCTTCACGATAAATTTTTGATTATTTTAGTGTCCAATGGGAATTTTCTTGGAGTTTTCTTAAGAAGTTTAACACAAACACATCACACTCATTCTAGATGTAAGATCTATATCATCATTTGATTCCTTAAACCCTAAAGAATAAACTTCCATGTCCAGTATCAAAATTATAACCAACTATACAAACAACACAAATTAATATCACTAAAAAATTCTTAACATAATTGCATATCAACTTGACTGCATAAATCATTTCTTAAATAACCAATCCGTCCTTAAGGAATCAAATTACATAATTCGAGTAAGATTCATGTATACCAAAATGACAATTTCGGTTTGAAGCCCTAGATTTGGATGTAACAATTATGTTACCTAATATGAGAGAGTGTATATCGAAACCTAAAATCTGGTAAATGTTTTTCAGAAATGTAATTACAGAATTGAATAATCCAACATATATCTCTGAATCCAAGAAAAACTCTATCAGATTGATAAATCTAATAAGCTTTTTCCATTCGGAGTTATACACGGGATTGTTGAGTCTAGTAAATACACCTTGTAAAACATTAACCAAATTGCAGTTTTTTATTCAAATAACTCTCATTAAGTAATTCTGTTATCACTTCTAGATTCAGGGCTTGAAATCCGGTGTATAATTGCTTTACCCAGAGTGGTCTTTCTAGAGAATAAAAAAGGTTTAATGTCTTGGTAGGTCCCTATTTTAGTCCAGAATCTCAAATAAGTTCCTCTTTTTTTCGGCGTTTGAATTGAGTTCTTTTTTTTTTGTAAAACTGAAGCAATTAGAGGCCTGCCGTCAAATTGGACAAACAACTATTTAAGTTTGGGTTACGTGGCATTAAAAGTGTATTTCTTAATCTCATGTGGCATTAAAAATGAGTTTTGTTTTAAAAATTTGGATTGCACATATGTTGAATCAGATTTAGGGAATAACTAAGCGGGAAAAATGTAAAATTTAAGTGCAGCCCCCTAGGGTCGCGTAAGGGAAAACTCTTTCCGCATCTCTTCTTTGTTCCAGTTAAACGAAAAACTCCAAAAGCTTGAAGCTTCTTCCCTTTCTCTTTTCACGCGAACAAACTCAACGTTGGGGGCGAGAATATTCTGCGTTTTCGACCAGAGGAAGATACCTTGTGGAGGTGCAGCAGAGGCGCGATGATAAAAAATCGATGGGGCAGCGAGGTTGCGGCGACTGCACAAGGACGTTGGTCGGTTCGATTTGTGGTGCAAGGAGGGAGGCTCCCTTTCTCTTTTCCTTTTCTACTTCGCCTTAAAGGGAGAGAAGAACTGATCTGTGTCCCGTTTCAAGCTTTGGTTTCGAATTTTGCAGGGCAATGGAGTAAGTTTTATTCTTCCGTTTTGGTTTGGGTTGTGTTTCGCAGAAGAGCAGGCTCATTTTCCTTTCCTCGGTTGCTGGTCATTCTCGCACGGAGGGTTCATGATGCGGCTATCGCGACCCATCAAATTTGATGTGCATTAAGAATGCAGTATAGTGTTAGGAAGTGACTCCTAGGTCGTCTCTCAAGGACCAAATGTGGTTCTAGACTTAGGTCAAACACGTAGTGGGGGGCTTTGAAAGTGTTTTCTTGATTAGAAATGAACTAAATTAAAACTGGAAATTAAATACAACCAAACATAATTGAAAACATTGAAATAAATTAACAAAGCATGAAGATTGAACGGTCCTACAGATGACCGAACGGTTCTACATTGAGACCGAACGATTTCTAAAGCTAGTGAAGAAATTGGAAATGCAAAAAGATAAAAAAGCTAAACAGAATAGACAACAACATAGTAAACATAAATAATAAATCGAACATAATAGACATCATAGTAAACGAAGTAAACTGAACGGTCATATTTTATCAAATCCATAAGTTGTTGCTTGCGTCAGCCTTGGAAGCACAAGCAACGAAACTAAAATTTAACGAAAATGCATATCTTATTTTTGAATGTGATGCGTCACCAATTTAAAGCACAATGTCGCAGAATAAAATTCAATGCAAGTTGCGTGAATCATTAGAATGTCTTTGCTAGTTCAGACAAAGTATCATTGCAGTAGGAATAAAAAATTGTAACATTCAAGCTAATAATTGAAAAGCACATTGTAACTTAGAAACCCGTGCAGCTGGAATGTAACTTCAAGAAAGTGTGTGAACCAATTTAAGATGCAAGCTAAGCATTTAAATGCAAACAGAGAAATGGGGCAACACTTGAAAAGCTGAATTCACCGCTCTCTTCTATCATGAGTCAGCATTTTCCTAAGAAAAAAATATGAATGTACGAGAGTGACAGTAACTCCCTTCTCTGCTGGACATGACCGAAAATGAAGAGTGAAATCCTATGTTGGACGTGGCAATAGCAGCTCCGTGTGTGCATCTCTAGCTAGCCGTGACAGCACTGCTTCCACAAAATGAAATGAAAGTGCTTCCCTTTTCAATCACCCATGTGCCTCATTTTTCTCCTTCCGCGCTACATCCCTTGCTCTTGGTGGCTTCTCTCAAAATGAAGGATGATTCCCTCCATGTGCAGTGTTCGTGACACTCCATGTGCAGTGTCCGTGACACTCCAGTGTATTATTTCTTCCACCCACTTTCCGTGCACACGCGTGCTTCACTCCATGAAGCATATCAATCTCCGTGCTCTCTTATTTTTAGCCAAAAAACCTCTTTTACTTAGGTGGCGGCTGGACCACACACCTCTAACACTGTTTGCTTCCAAAGAAAGAAAAAAATTAATTGTGCTCCCCTGTCCGTGTGCTGCTTGCTGTTGGACGAACATGAGCTCCCTAAAACAAGTGGCGGTTGGTTCCTAATATTCCATTTCCCGTTGCTGGATGCTCCAAGTATAAGTTGCCCATGGGCTTCGCTAGACAGTGCACACACAATTGAATTCAGCCAATTGCTTTTTGAAGCTCCTCTCATGTGGACGTGGCTTCCTCTTTGCTTGTTGGACCGTGTTTCCTCTCCAAGCTGCTGGTGTGCAACCCTTTCTTTTATCCAGCAGACCATGCCGTGACACCTCCCAAGCTGGACCAGAATTAATTCCCGTAGGCCGCTTGTGTATTATTTCCTTCCAGCCAGCATCTTTTCTTTTAAGCCTAAGTGATTCAGTTGTGTGCTTTCTTACCAATCGTGACACTGCACCACCTTTTTTTTCTCATGAATAAAACACTGCTCCTTAATAGTGTGTATAACATCATCCATTGAATCCAGCGTCCTTTTTTTTAACCCATGAGCAACATGATTTTTTTATTGGACGCCACTCCCCTTTTATATTGAAGCACCCCTTTCTAAAAAGTCTAAAAAGTGAAATCACCATAGTGTCCTTCTTCTTGCACACTTCTTTTTGTGGAGAGTCTTGAATTATGTGACAACCCTCCAAATGTCCCAAATTATTATCCAACAATTTTCCTACAATTAATAATGCAAATAATTAGCTTTAGATATTTCAAATTAATTAAAATAAGGATTTCTGGTCAAATTAAGCACAATTAGAAAAAATGGAGAAATACTGACATTTAAGCACACTTCCCTAATTAAATCCAGTACAATAAACTAAGTGAAGTCAAGAAAATATTGACTCATCAGTTCATTATGGGGTGAGTCGATTAAAACTCGTGTTTTTGCACAAACCATTTTCAAAGTGTTTTGCGAGATTTTCAAAGTGAAAGTTTTTCAAAACTTTGTTTAACTATGTTATATAGTCGACTAATTACAACCTGCATTCGACTAAGTTTGTTACAGTTTTGAAAGGAAAACCTTGGTAAGTTTGACTCCAAGGCTGATGAAGCAATTTTTATAGGATATTCACTTACAAGCAAAGCTTATTGGGTATATAATAAGAGAACAATGTGTGTTGAAGAATCAGTTCACGTTGCGTTTGATGAGTATGTTGAAACCGCCGTTAATCCTGAAGAGACTAGAAAATCTATAGAAGCTGACAACTCTGCTGGAGAAGAGGAAGAAAATGAGGGAATTCTAGAAGAAGAGAACTCTAAAGACGTAATTGATTCTCCTAAAACAAAATCTGTTAAGGAATGGAAAGTTCCTAAAAATGTCTTTACATGCAACATAATTGGTGATATTACGAGAGGTGTGTCTACAAGAAGGTAACTGAATCAGTTCTGCATGAATGTTGCATATGTGTCTAAGATTGAGCCAAAAAGGGTTGAAGATGCTCTTGTAGATGAAAATCGGATGATGGCCATGCAAGATGAACTAAAGCAGTTTAAGAGGAATAATGTATGGGAACTGGTACCAAGAACAGATAACCTACAGGTAATAGGTACAACTGGGTTTTAAGAAATAAGATGGATGATTCAGGTGAAATCATAAAAAATAAAGCAAGATTAGTTGCAAAAGGCTACTGCCAAGAGGAAGGAATTGATTATGATGAAATTTATGCACCTATGGCTAGATTAGAGGCAATAAGAATTCTTCTTGCTATTGCATTAGTGATGAAATTCAAGCTCTATCAAATGGATGTCAAAAGTGCATTCCTAAATTGATATATTAAAGAGGAAGTTTATGTGGAACAACTACCGAGATTTGAGGATTTTGAACATCCAGATTATGTCTTCAAGCTCAAAAAGGCTTTGTATGGGTTGAAGTAAGCACCAAGGTCATGGTATGAGCGCTTAAGTGAGTTTCTGGTAAAGAAGGGATTCTCCAAGGGTAAAGTTGACTCAACTATCTTCATTAAAAGTTCAAATAAAGATAAATTGTATGTTCAAATTTATGTTGATGACATTATCTTCAGATCAACTAATCCTACTTTGTGCAAAGAATTTTGCAAGACTATACAAGATGAGTTTAAGATGTCCATGATGTGAGAGCTTACTTACTTTCTTGGTCTTTAAGTCAAGCAAGCTAAAAGTGACATTTTCATTCACAAATCCAAGTACTGTACTGATCTGTTGAAGAAATTCAAAAATGCTGGATTGCAAGGAAGCTGCAACTCCTATGGCTACAAACTGCTACCTAGATCTTGATGAAGCAGGTAAGGACGTTGATCAAAAGATGTCAGAGGTATGATCAGATCTTTGTTATATCTAACTGCCAGTAGAACTGACATCATGCAAGTGTATGTCTTTGTGCTAGATTTCAGTCTTCACCTAAAGAATCACACCTAACTGCTGTAAAAAGAATTTTGAAATATCTTAAAGGAACCAAAAGTCTTGGACTGTGGTATCCAAACGGTACAAATATTTTTCTTGAAGGTTATAGTGATTCTGACTTTGGAGGTTGTCAGCTACATAGAAAGAGCATTAGTGGCACTTGTCATCTACTTGGATCTTCTTTAGTCTCTTGGCATTCAAAGAAACAAGCTTGTGTGATGCTATCTACCACAGAAGCTAAATACATAGCAGCTAGTAGCTATTGTGCTCAGTCTCTTTGGATGAAGAGCCAACTAGAAGATTACGGTATATCACTAGATCACATTCCCTTAAAATGTGATAACACAAGTGCAATAAATTTGACTAAAAATCCTGTTCTTCATTAAAAAACTAAGCATATTGAAATAAGGCATCACTTCATACGAGACCAAATTCTCAAGGGTGAAATTAAGGTCGAATATGTAGATACCTTACATCAATGGATTGATATTTTTACAAAATCGTTGAACAAAGAAAGATTTTATACTATTCCAAATGAACTAGGAATCTTAAATGATAGTAGTATAAAGTAGTGATTTATATCTGATTAAAGTCAACTGTGTTATGTATGAAGTTGATTGCTTTACTATTTATCAATGCATTCATACATTTACACACACAAATTATACCTGTATTAATTCTTGCATTATAATAATTTTAAAATGCTTGATCTGTAAAGGTCTTGAAAGGTTTTACAGGAACATTGATGACTGGAAGGATAAATCTGGAAAATCAATTCACAGGACAACAATGAAGTCGACTAAGACTGTGCACTAATCGAATGTGTTTCAACAAGGTTTAAAGATTCCAAAAACTGGAATATCTGCTATCTTTAGTTCTTAATATTTGTGATATAAACTACTTATTCTTATCTCTATTACATGTCTTGAAATGATAAAGAAATGAAATTATTTTTTATGGGTGAAGTTATATCATTGATGCTTTACTTAGTGTGATATATCTGATATGATTAAATGCTGATATATGTTGTAATGTGCTCTGATACTGATTTTGTATACTGCATTATGTATCTACAACTTGAGATGAATACACGCATAATGATAAGAGGAGTATTGTGTATCTTTCATAAAATTCACATGCCTTCATTTCAGGGGGTGAGATTTTTTTAATTCATGTGAATATTTGTGAAAGGGGGATCATCATAAACTGATTAAATGTTATATCTTATGCATCTCTGTGACTGGTTATATGCAAATCAATTACTTTGTGCTTACCTTTTTTGCTAATGCCTAAAGGGGGAGAATTTTGATGATTGTAATTGATTGTTTACATGTGAATTGTGCAACATGGTTGATTATCAATCATTATTGTGCATCATAAAAAAAGGGGGAGATTGTTGAGATTACTAACATATCAGTAATATCTCTGTTTGTTTTTTATGATGACAACACATAATTGATAACACATGTTTATTTTGTTATATTGTGTTTCATTGTGTTACATGTTCTATGCTTGCATATTATATATGTGTTAAATCTGTTTGAAGGATTTGAAGAACATAATTGTGTTGATACATTACATTTCATTGTGTTATATAATTGATTTTATTGGTGAATGCATGTCTGATGTTTTATAAAAGAAAACCACAAGCACTTATGTTGAACTTTTAATTGTGTGGCAAAACAACAGTTTTAAGTCGACTTCATTATGGGGTGAGTCAATTAAAACTCGTGTCTTTGCACAAACCATTTTCAAAGTGTGCTGTGAGATTTCCAAAGTGAAAGTTTTTCAAAACTTTGTTTAACTGTGTTATATAGTCGACTACATGCAACCTGCATTCAACTAAGTTTATTACAGTTTTGAAATTCTGTTAATGCTTGTATTAAATGTTACAACAACTATATTTTTAAATATGTTGACCAAACATTTATTGTGACTCGACTGCATTAATTGTCCATTCAATTAACTGCATTGATTGCTGCTAACTGCCTTAACTGAATTGTGGTATTCGACTGCATTAGTAGCTAAGTTGACTAAAATGCGTCTGAGATGTGTTTATCTATATATTGACGCGAATTTGAATTCTGTAAGAACTTTTGTGAATTCTAACATTTTCATATTCATTACAAAAAGGTGTGATCTTACAGAGAAGAGGAAAACACTCCAAGAATCAAAGAAGAAGACCGTGCTGATCATCTCTTGTGATTTCTTGAAGAACAAGATTGTTGTACTTTGAAAGAGCTAATCAAATCTGCACAGAGAGGTGTTGCTAGAAGATCAGAGTTGACAATCTACTGAAGATTGGGTTATTTCCCTATTGTGATTACAGGAAGAAGAGCGTGCGGGGTTCTTGACTTTGAGGGGTTTCTCAAAGGGTTGAAGACGGCAGGAGAGGGGACATCTTGCTGTTGGTCTTTATGTGTTCTATGCCTATATTTTGATTAGAGGGTTAGAGAGGTGTTTTATATTGTTGACGTGGAGGTCTTTATAAAAGCCTTATTGTAAAAACCTTGATCATTATAGTGCATTTGCTTCGTGGTGAGGAAGGACACTGGATGTAGGCTTGGTCGAACCAGTACAAAAACCCAGTGTTTGATCTTTCTATCCCTACTCTGTTACATTCAGTCGACTTTATTTTTCACGCATTCGACTATATTCCGCTACACTACAAATTTTTTTCCTTGCGTTTCAAGAAAGCTTTTAAAGGCATATACTTTGCGAAAAAGATTTAAAGAAACATTGTTTTTACATTTCACCTATTCACCCCCTCTTCCCCCTCTTGGTGTGAGAAATTAAGCCTTGCTATTTTAACACTTTCATACCATGAACGAAGTGCTTGCTTGAGTTCGTAGAGTGCCTTTCTTAGCTTGAAGATGTGATTAGGAAACTCAAAGTCTTGGAAGTTAAGAGGTTGCTCTACAAAAACTTCTTCTTTGATGTATCCATTTAAAAAGGCGTTTCTCACATCCATTTGGAATAGTTTGAAGTTGAGTATAGATGCAATAGCAAGTAAAATTCTAATTGCTTCAAGTTTGGCAACTAGAGCATATGTCTCATCATAATCAATCACTTCTTCTTGATTATAACCCTTTGCCACTCGTTTGCCCTTATTCTTTATGCTGGCTCCTACATTATCCATCTTGTTTCTAAATACCCATTTGGTTCCAATTACTTGATGGGCATTGTTTCGTGGGACAAGCTCCCAAACATTGTTCCTTGTGAATTGATTTAATTCCTCTTACATGGCCAAGTAACAATTTTCATCTTGTAATGCATCATTGATGTTTTTTGGTTCTGTTTATTATACAAAGGCTACATTCATGAAAAATTGTCCTAGTTGTTTTCTTGTGGACACACCTTTGGTGATATCACCTATTACATTGTCTATTGACATGTCTCTTGGTATTGTCCAGTCCTTGGGAAGATCTTTTGTCTTCTTATCTTCTATTTCAGTAAGTGTTTTTGCCTATTGAGTGTCTTTCATGTCCTTTCTCATATCTGAATTGGTTTCACCTGAATCTAGACTTTTTATTGGTTTCATAATGTTATGTGAAATTCCTAGGCGCAAAGAAATTATGTGAAATTCCTTGATTTTCATAAAAGATCTAAAAATTCTCATTTTGAAATTCCCTTCTATGGTCACTCTTAATAGCCTTTATTTTAAGCTCTTTTTCATTATGGATTATGGAGGCAAATTTCTTGAAGACTCTTAATGTGTCACTTTTAGATGCAATAAAAAATGTCCATGTAAGTCTAGGATAGTCATCTACTAGAACCAATCCATAATAGTTTCCTCCTAGATATTTTGTTCTAGATGGACCATAAAGATTTATATGTATCAACTATAGTGGTCTAGTGTTGGATATGACCTGTTTGGACTTGAAGGAAGTTTTTATTTGTTTTCCCTTTTGGCATGCATCACACAATCTATTAGGTTCAAACTTGATTGTTGGAAATCCTAGTAATAGGTCCTTGGTTACAAGCTTATTCAGGTGAGGCATGTGTATGTGTGCAAGCCTTTTGTGCCATAACCAAGGTTCGTCTTCTTTTGATAGAAAACATGAGATTCAAAGGAAGTATTCTTAAAGTCAACCATGTATATGTTGTGATACCTTTTGCCTACTAGTATAAGTTCATTTGAGGATGCACAACAAATCAAGCAGTGATTTGATTCAAAGATGACTTTTAAGCCCTTATCACAAAGTTGACTCATGGTGGTTGATCTGCTGATCCGAGAGAGTTGGGTCAGACTGAGCTATACTGGATTTCGAGAAATGCACATCGAGATTCAACTAAAAGTGCTTCTCGGTAGTTCCATTAGAAAGATGGAAAATTTGGTCATGGCAGCAGAAGAAGTGTACTGAGAGGTTAATAGAGATGGAAGCTATGCTTAGTGAATGACTAAAACTCAGGCAGTCGTCCATACAAGGAAGGAAGTTGCAGGGAAGATTTAAGCAGGTAATGACTTTCGGAGGGAGAGCTGGCAAAAGCAATTCTCAACAGAAATTTCATTCGTCCAAAAGTATTTTTACAAAGGTAGCTGCCATGATTTTATAGGCTTTTCATGGAGCTGCAGTAAGGAACCGAGAATGGTGGATCAGCTGCCATGTGGTGGCCCATCTGTAAAATGTGAAAGTCTTCTAGAGAGACTTATTAAAAATGTGCTAAAAACTAAAGCAGCACGTGATCTGGTGGTGTTGAGGGACGGAGGGTTCTTCTGTGGTGTGCTTAACAAAGAGTGGTGGTGCAACTAGCAACTTTGACAATCATATGGACAGTTTTACCCCTTCTCTTGGTGTCTCCAAATTCCACTTAAAATGAAGGAAAAGAACGTGCCCTGTTGTGTCCATATCTTCAAGCTCTTCTTGGATTCTTCTAGCCATACTTCTAGTAATGGGTCCATGTCCTAAGTAATCATCTCCTTCCCCTTGAAGAGGATTTGTCCTCAAATCCAAATCATCATCTGTATTAAATCCTGCAAAAGGACGAAGATCAGTAACATTAAAAGTAGAATGGACACCATACTCTGATGGAAGGTCTAATTGATAAGCATTATTGTTGACCTTCTTAAGGATTTTAAAAGGACCATCTCCTCGAGGACTTAATTTGGACTTCCTTTGAATAGGAAATCTTTCCTTTCGAAGGTGAAGCCAAACTAAGTCACCTTCATTGAAAATGACTTCTTTTTTACCCTTATTATGATACTTAGCATATCTCTCACTTTGTTGTTGTATTTGATTACTAATCCTCTCATGAAAAGTTTTAATGAATTTGGATTTAGATATTCCCTCTTGATGAACAAACTCATGTGAAGAAGGCAAGGGAATCAAATCCATAGGTGTGAGAGGATTAAAATCGTATACAGCTTCAAAAGGAGAGATTTTAGTAGTTCGGTGAACTACCCTATTATAAGCAAACTCCACATGTGGAAGACACTCATCCCAAGATTTATGGTTACCCTTGAGGACTACTCGCAATAGAGTGGATAGAGATCTATTTACTACTTCAGTTTGACCATCTGTTTGAGGATGGCAAGTAGTAGAGAAAGAAAGCTTAGTTCCTAATCGAGACCATAAGGTTCTCCAAAAGTGACTAAGAAATTTTGAATCTCTATCAGAAATAATGACCCGAGGTAGTCCATGAAGTATAACCACATCTCGAAAGAATAACCTAGCCACATTTCTTGCATCATGTATCTTGTGGCATGGTATAAAATGGGCCATTTTGCTAAAACGATCCACAACCACAAAAGTAGAATCAAAACCCCTTGACGTTTTAGGTAGTCCTAAGACAAATTCCATGCTAATATCTTCCCAAGGAGTTGAAGCAATGGGTAAGGGAGTATAAAGACCATGAGGCATTGCTCTAGATTTGGATTCTAAACAAGTAATGCACTTGAAACAATGCCTTTGGACTTCTCTCCTCATGTGGGGCCAAAAGAATTTTTCTTTAAGCATGCTTAAGGTTTTATCAACCCCAAAATGCCCCATCAACCCTCCCTCATGCATCTCTTTGACAAGGAGTTTTCTTTGTGAGCCTTGGGGTATACAAATTTTGCCCTCTTTAAAAAGATACGCATCTCTCACATAGAATCCTCCTTGTGGTTTTTGCAAACATTCCTCATATAAGGTGGCAAAGTCACTATCTTGAGTATATCATTCTTTTATGTTATCAAACCCAAGAATTTGAGCTCCTAAAGTGGCTAGTAAAATATTTCTTCTTGACAAAGCATCCACCACTATATTAGTCTTCCCTTTCTTGTATTTGATAACATAAGTGAATTGTTCAATGAATTCAAGCCACTTAGCATGTCTCTTTTGCAACTTGTGTTGGCTCTTCAGATATTTTAGTGATTCATGATCACTATGAATAATAAACTCCTTGGAAACAAGATAATGTTCCCAAGTTTGAAGGGCCCTCACAAGAGCGTAGAGCTCTTTGTCATAGGTGGGGTAATTACAAGAAGCACCATGAAGTTTTTCACTAAAATAAGCAATTGGGTGGCCTTCTTGTAATAACACAGCACCTATTCCATGTCCAGAAGCATCACATTCTAACTCAAAAGTTTTGGCAAAATTTGGAAGAGCTAGAATGGGAGCTTGAGTGAGCTTCTCTTTAAGTAACTCAAAAGCCTTTTGTTGTTTGTCTCCCCAAATGAATGTAACATCCTTTTTCACCAACTCATTGAGAGGTGAAGCTAGACTAGAGAAGTTAGGCACAAATCTTTTATAAAAGCTTGCAAATCCATGAAAACTCCTAACTTCTCCTACATTCTTTGGAATTGGCCATTCTTGGATGGCCTTTATTTTCTCCGGGCCAACATGGACCCCACTTTTATTGACTACAAAACCGAGAAAGATGACATTATCAACACAAAAGGTACATTTGTCAAGATTTGCAAACAATTTATTGGTTCTAAGAATTATTAGAACAGTTCTCAAATGTTTTTCATGATTCTGCAAATCTTGACTATATACCAATATGTCATCAAAATAAACAACCACAAACTTCCCAATGCAATCCCTTAAAACATGATTCATAAGTCTCATGAATGTACTTGGGGCATTTGTAAGACCAAAAGGCATTACCAGCCACTCATATAACCCAAACTTAGTCTTAAAAGAAGTTTTCCACTCATCACCTTCTTTAATTCGAATTTGGTGATATCCACTTTTAAGATCTATTTTTGAGAAAATTTGAGCCCCATGTAGTTCATCTAACATATCATCAAGTCTAGGGATGGGATGTCTATACTTTATTGTGATGTTGTTGATAGCCCTACAATCACAACACATGTGCCACTTCCCATCCTTTTTGGGCACCAACAACACAGGTACAGCACAGGGGCTTAGACTCTTTTAAACCAAACCCTTATCTAGTAACTCTTGAACTTGTAACTCAATCTCTTTGGTTTCTTGGGGATTAGTCCTATAGGCAGGCCTGTTAGGAAGAGTTGCCCCTGGCATGAAGTCAATTTGATGTTTTATTCCTCTTAATGGTGGAAGCCCTTTTGGAATTTCTGTGGGAAATAGATCATCAAATTCCTTCAAAAGTTTTTGTATTGAAAGAGAAAGAGTAGAAGTCTGAGACTCACTAGATGTGCATGTGAGTGTTCCTCGGCAAAGAAGAAGGTATGAAGGTTGCTCAACTTGAAGTGTGTTGTTTAAAGTCTTTTTATTTAAAAGAACTTCATGTTGAGTGACCTTATGGGAAGAACACTAGACTCTATCACCTCTCTTTCTTCCCTAATGACTACTTCGCTCTTCTGTTTTGGAATTTTTTTCTTTTTTTGTTTCTTTTCCTGATCCCTAGCAGACTTCATTTGTGCTTGATCTTGTGCCACCTGGGTAGGTGTCAAAGGTTGAAGCACAAATTTCTTGTCTTGTGTGTGCACAGTTATGGTATTGGTAAGACCATGGTGTATAGTGTTATGATCAAATTGCCATGGTCTTCCCAATAGCACATGGCAAGCTTCCATGGGAACTACATCACAAATAACTTCATCTTTGAAGTTCCCTATGGATAGAGCCACTTTAACTTGATTCTTGACTGTAATGTCCCCATCTTCATTTAACCAATGAAGTTTATAAGGTTTGGGATGGGGTATTACAGTAAGATTCAACTTTTCAACTAGTCTTGTGCTACAACAATTGCAGCAAGAACCACTATCAATAATGAGAGAACAATAATTTTCTTGAATTTTACACCTTGTATGAAAGATGTTCTCTCTTTGTGATAGTTGTTCTAGACTTGGTTGACTGCTAAGCACCCTTCTCACCATGAGAAGTTGACAATCATTCGCAAACACTTCCTCTTCTTTTTTTTGTTTCACTCTCACTATCACTGGTGGGGGATTCACTTTCACTACTATAGATGTCCTTTCCTTTTAAAAGAATGGTTCTCTTAGTAGGACATTGAGCAGCTATATGACCCCTACCTAAACATTTGAAACACTTTATGTCACTTGTGCGAGTGTGTGAAGAGGACTCTTTGTTTGGTTTTACAACTATTTTGGCTAGAGGTTTGAGGGGTTCTTTTGCTTTAGTAAATTTCGGCTCAAAGGGAGAGATTGAAATCTTTTGACAGAAATTTTTCGCAGATTTTGTTGTTCTACTTTTATACACATTTGAACAAGTTCATTCAAATATCTATAAGGTAGAAGTTCAACTTTATCCCTTATTTCCAAACTCAACCCACTCAAAAATCTAGCTAAAGTAGTTTACTCTGCCTCTGTGATTCCTGCTCTCATTATGTATAGCTCCATATGTTGTCTATATCCTTCAACAGACATAGACTTTTGTTGCAACCTTTGGAGCTTATCCATAAGTTCCCTCTTATAGTAAGAAGGAATATGCCTTTCCTTGAGAGCAGTTGTGAGTTCATTCCAATATTTGATGGGAGGAAGTTGTTGTCTCATTCTTTCTTTGACTAGAGCAGTCCACCAATACATTGCATACCCTTGAAAACTAAGGGTAGCAAGAGAGACTTTTCTTTCCTCCGGTACTTGTTGACAGGGAAAAATTTGCTCTACTTTCATTTCCCAGTCAAGGTAAGCCTCAATGTTATCTTTTCCATGAAAATGAGGCAATACCACATTGACTTCCTTAGGAGGAGGAGGAGAATTTTCATAGTCACGCCTATGCCTTCTTGATGAAGAAGGATAGTAATCTCCTACTCTTAAGGTTTCTTGTTCACTTTGGGATTCTCCACTCATGCTTCTCTCCCTATATTGGATTTGTTCATCTCTTAACATTTTCAACTCATTGGTGACCATGGCATTGTGCAGTTCTCTTTGAATCTTTTCTCGCCCTATTTTCCTTTCAATCTCAGTGAGTTGATTGACAAGAGTTTGAAAACAAATTTGATCTTTAGGCTCCTCATTAATTCTAGGGGAGTGTCTTCCAGACATTTTATGAATTTAGGAATTTTCTTGAGGTAAAGACTAAGAGAGTTCACTTGAGGACAATATTCCAAGTAAGAGAGGTGGACCTTGTAGGTCACTTAAGTACCAAGTCTTGCCTTGCCAAATATATCCTTAGTTACTTACTAAAAGTCCTTAAATCAAAATCACTTCTAAATCCACTAAATATATGGAGACACAAACAAACACAAAGAAAGAAAACCTTAAACTCTAAAGTCGGACTCTAAGGCTTCCTATGCGAAACTTGCAAATTTAAAAGAAATTAAAGGTGAGGTCTCCTAGGTGAGGCTTAGAATTTTTGGATCTAAGACACACTCACCGTCTACCAATTTTAAAGTGATGAGACTTTAAGTCAAGTTAGCAAATGAGGAAGAACACTTATGAGCTCTTCCACTTCACTTGCTTGAAATGGCCAACTTACAAGAATGGAAAAGAAAATCAACAAAAATAAAATAATGTGGGGAAAAAACACAAAGGTAGTTTAATGTAGCAGCTTTGGTTGCTCTCAAACAAGTAATGAATCAGAAATGATTCATGCAAATCTTTCAGCTGCAGAGTGACTCTCTCCTATGTTGTGACCGTGAAGAAAATCTGCTGTCAGCTGCAATATTTTTGAATTGCTGCAGCAGCACCAATCTACCACACCGTCAGCTTTACCTTTTTGGCTTGTATAATCAATCTCCTTACTTCCTTTGATGCTTCCTTGTATGTATGGAGTCTGAGTTGTAACACACCTACACAACAGTCCAGTTCAGAACTTACAGTATCTCCTCATACTGCTAGTAATTACCAAGAGATTGACACCAACACATAACCTTTTATCAAACAGGTTATGTGCAAGAATTCCAAAAAGTTTAAAATCAATGAATTAAGCAGGTGGTAATCACGGTAGCACTTCAAATGGATCCTAAGAATAGTTCTAGAATAGATTGGACACACAACAATGACAATCAGCTAGCAATTGGATAAAAAAAACAGTGTTCGGCACATATCACAAACTGTTTGTGAATTTGCCTCAAAGAGTAGTCAACAAATTATGCAGAAATGGAAAAAAATGTTGTTTCAGCAGTTCGCACTATTGGATGCATTGGTCCTTTTCAGCTTTTTACTTTGTTTTTCTGATATTTTGGATTTTGTTTCTCAACTGTATGTTATGGAACCAAGCTTCTACTACATCCAATTGTATTAGCTAATCAAACACCTTTTCTATGACAATTCCACCAAGTGACTGCACTGCTACTGTTTTTAAAGAGAATTTTGACCCAATAATTTAACTAATCACATATACTTTTTGCATAGAACAGCAACTGACAAGCTTTAATTCATTCAAACATGTTTAAATGATTAAAACAAACTTGTTGAACCACAATTTGATCCAAAATTCTTTATATATCCAAAATTGAGTACAACAGTTCTGATGCAAGCAATTTGAAGCAACTGTGATAGTTAAATTTTGCAAATAGCAGTGATTAAGCTTAGATAGCACAACAATGCACTTAAGACAATCAAAGAAATTTGCTCAGGATGGCAGGATATGATTTAGATGGTTGGACATGATCTAAAACATTCAGCCACTGGACACGTAGAAAGGAATGACTAAGCCAATTGCAGCTCGGTTAACTGCTAGTATCAACATATCATGACCTTGCACAATCATTCCATGCTTAAAACCATATTTCTATGGCTAGTTTCCATGTAAACCAAACAATACTGTCAACACCCAATTTCGTCCGGATTGGCTAATAGATTTATTTTTATTTTCATGGGGAGTGTTAAAAAAAAAAAAAAAAAAAGAAGAGAGCGTTCGTTCCCTATTGTAGCTTTCGGACCGAGCGTTCGTGATCGTTTCCGAGGATCGTTCGTCCTCTGCATGGGTCTACCGTTCGTCCTCTGCCTTGACCGACCGTTCGGTTTCTTCCACTATGCAACTGTCCGTCCTCTATTGACGACCGTTCGGCAATCTTTACCATTTGGCTTTCCACCTTTAGATCGCTCGTCCTGCACCGTGCGCATTCGTTTTCTACGCTTTCAAACGTTCGTCCTCTATCCTACGTGACCGTTCGTCCTATATTAACGTTCGTCCTATTGGGGAGCGAGCGTCAATAGGTAGCTTTTGGTTTTGATGATGTATATTCTCATAAAGCAATCTCGAGCGTCCGGTCTTGTGGGATTGATGATTGTGGGCATTCGTCCTTTAATTTCTTAAGCGTTCGGTCCTTGTGGTAGTGTCTATGAGCGTTCGGTCTTTGTGGTAGTGTTTGTGAGCGCTCGGTTTTCTCAGGTTTACCTCGTGAGCGTTCGGTCTTATTATCGGGTTGAGTCTTAAGCGTTTGGTCTATGTGTAGTGATTTTGAGCGTTCGGTTTTGGCGTTTTGGTATACTCGGGTAACTCTTAAGCGTTCGCGTTCGACCTGGATCAGAACTTTTACCTTGTGAACGTTCGATCTGGACGTTCGTTCATTTTATGTGCACGGTCGTCCGTTTCCCGTATGGACCGAGCGTCCAAAAGCAGTGGTGGTTGCTTTTTTCGTCTGAGCTTTACAGCAAAGATTCCCACCTTCAACTGCATATTTTGTCTAAAGTGAAAGCGGCTGACAGCATGGGTTTCTGAAAAAGAGAATATTTTGGCTGACACCTTCACTTTTGTCTGCCACGGGTGCCCATGTGGTGCCTGTACAGATTCTATCTGTAAAGTCTGGCGGGCACTACAACAGGAAAAGAGGAGAGCAGAGTGGCAGACGCGATTTGGGTGCGTACGAAGTCAGTACAATACCATTTTTGGCGCAAAGAATTGCAAAAAGAAAAAACAAGCACAGAGAGAGCAGAAAAAAAGGGATTATGATTCTGGTTTAGGGGAGAAAAAAAAGATTTCACACAATGTCTGGGGACCTTCGGATCTTCATTCATGGGATCACCATCCGGTCTCCGTGAGAGTTTCCTCTTCACAAAAAAAAAAAAAAAGACGCCAGCCAAGAGGGGAGAGATCACCGGAGACGAAGCTGACAAAGACCGAACCAAGCTTCAAAAGGGCCAACGACCATCATTTTCATCCCTTCCCTCTTCGTTTTCACCTCACGGCCAACCCCTATCATCATCCCTTTTCTTCTTCATTTTCAAGTCCAACACTGACCTTCTCCCCTACTCCAACTCCCACTCGTCATTTCCTCCCTCACGCATATCACTCTGAACATTTTTTTCTCCATTGCCTCCAACACCCATCATCTTCACTCACTCATTTTTTCCTAGCCCCTGCCCACTATAACCATAAAAACCTCAACCTTTGACCCCTCTCACCCGTAACCGCCTCAACTCAACGCCTTCATCATCTATCATACACTTCTCACACTACCCACCTGCATTCACTAGGAACCATCAAAAACCACCAAAAACAGAGACCATCATACTCGCACTAGCCATCACGATTCATCTTTCATTTTTGCCAACGTATTCTTCAAACCACAGACGAACCTTGATTCCATCTTCACCTAATTGCAACCTTCATCCAACAGAATCACAAATAATTCAACAGTAAAAAAAAACAGGAACAGTGAGAAGCACGGTGAGTTTGGTTGTTTCCGGTAACGCTTCAGTCACGTCGGAGGAGAGGAGAAAGCTTGGCGCGACTCGCGGTGGCTGGTTCAGTGGCGTGGTGGTTGGATTTGACGAAGCAGTGGCGCGGAGACTGGCAGAGGGTGGTGGCGCGGTGGCCGGTTTGGCGGAGATGGAGCAAATGGGAGTGGTGACGGTGATGGAAGTGGAGCTAGAGGAGGTGAAGGTGCCGGTCCTGGGTATGGGGTTGCGAGTGGTGGACATGGTGGTGGTGGAGAAACGGTGCGGTGTGCGGTTTTGCTTCCAGCATAGGTGAAGACGCCGGCGACTTTCTCGGCCGGCCACGGGGACGCACGGCGGGTTGGTCTCGTCGAGGGCTGATGGCTGCCACGGATGATGAAGAAGCAACTCCCAGCTTTCCTGTTTCTGAATGGACGAAGAAGAAACCCTACTCTGATCTGAAAAAGTTTGGGCATGGACCAAAACTTGCGTAAGACACCCTGGTTTACCTCTGCACCCTTTGCTTATTGGATTTTAGTATCTGCAATCTTATTTTTCTTTTCTTAATTATAATGTTTTATTTTATTATTATATTCGCGTGCTTCATAATTTTAGCCCCACGTCTGCGTCCCTATGTCTTGTGTTTTACTTATGTTTACTTGTCTTTATTTTATCTCTTAGATATTGATCATTACATATACATTCTTACTGCACTTGTTTTATTGTTCGTTTAGTGTACTAATTGTTTTATTGTTATTACGCTGTTAATTTTATTTTCTATATAAATCACAAAAAAAATATAATTATAAAAGTTAAAAAAAAAATAATAATAATAAACTAAATATAGTTTCTTTTCTATTATTATGTTATATACGTTATTTTTCTTTATGTTATATTGTTTTATTTTAAATACTTAGATAAATATAACTCTTTATTTTACATTAAAACTTATTGTATAGTTACTGTTTTCACAAATTTTATTCTATTTTAAACGCTTATGAAAATATTATTTTAGTAGTATAAAATTACAAAAAAATGAAAAAAAAAGGTAAAAAATATAAAGTAAATAAATAATGATAATAAAATATAAAAATTAAATAATGATATGAGTACTCGTGCGATCGTCCGCATCAGCCTAGTACTTAATATTCTCAATCCTAAAAAATTTAAATAATGGTATGAGTGCTCGTGCGATCGTCCGCATCAGCCTAGCACTTAATACCCTCAAATTTCCTAAATAAGTAAATAACGGTATTAGCACATGTGTGATCGCACGCATCGTCCTTGTGCTAAAACCTTTTCTTCTTCTTTTCTCAAATAGTAATAAAATATTTTAAAAGGTTTAGGCACATGTGTGATCGCACGCATCGTCCTTGTGCTAAAACCTTTTCTTCTTCTTTTCTAAAATTACAAAAAATATATCTTAAAGGTTTAGGCACATGTGTGATCGCACGCATCGTCCTTGTGCTAAAAACCTTTTCCCTTTCTTAAATAAAATTACAAAAATATATTTTAAAGGTTTAGGCACATGTGTGATCGCACACATCGTCCTTGTGCTAAAAACCTTTTCCCTTTCTTAAGTAAAATTACAAAAATATATTTTAAAGGTTTAGGCGCATGTGTGATCGCACGCATCGTCCTTGTGCTAAAAAACCTTTTCTCTTTATTTTAGAAATCTACAAAAAAACTAAAAATATCTAAAATTTCAAACAACAAACAAATGGCTACCCAGAACTACGTAACCCTTGATTCTCCATCGAAAGTGGAGATACGTAGGAGCAAGGCTAGCCCTTGTCAGGTTCACTTTCCCAAAAATCCAAATTTATCCGTAATCATTTTCTCAAACAAATCTTTCAATCATTTTCTCAAACAAATCTTTCAATCAATTTCTCAAACAAATCTCTCAAACTTTTTCAAAAAGAACTACGTAACCCTGATTTCTCATTTTGAATGAGAATACGTAGGAGCAAGGTCAATCCTTGTCGGGCCCAAAAAAATAAAAAAATATGTTTTGTTTATTTAGAATTTTTATTTTAGGGGATAGTTAAACATTTTGAAAACCACATCATATTCGTGCATTTAGTTAAAGGTACTGCCTTAGGGCAGGCGTTGTGGGGTGCTAACACCTTCCCCACGCGTAACCGACTCCCGAACCCAGAATCTGGTTTTCGCGGACTGTGTTTTATCGTTTTATGGTTTTCCCGTAGTTTTCCATAATAAACTATGGTGGCGACTCCAAAATCTTTTTTCTAAAACCCCGTTTCTCTTTTTTGGATCGTCGACCCGTCGCGATTCCGGTTGCGACAGATGGCGACTCCGCTGGGGACTCGAGAGTCAGGCCATTTAATTAGATGCGCGAATTTGACATGATTTTTCTTTGTGTTTTTCTTCCCCTGTTATTTTTTTCTTTATCTGTGTCTGATAGTTGGAATAACTGCATGTGAATTGTTGAATATGGAACCCTAGGGTAGAAAACATGTTTATATCTGCCTGGGAATTTTTCTGGTTGTTTTGCAGGTGAGGGTTTGGGTATGCATTGCATTCTCCCTTCACACACACACTTTGTGCATATCATGAGTGGGGCCCTATACCCGGGTCTGAGCGTAACTTAGAATTAGAGGAGTTGTGTAGCAGTGTCATTCTGGGATGTACTTCCTGTCTGGCTATCGTGAGAACTCCAGCTAGAGTCTGTTCTCTTCACTTGTGTCTCCTCATCTAGTTGATTACTCGACTGTTGTGGAGATGCTATGAAGGGGGCCATAGCTCTAGTGACCATTGACCTCTAGGTTCAGGAGACCATCCTGTTGAAATTGCATATACTTGACCTCGAATCCAAGCCATGGGACCTCTGATAAGGCACAAAAGGGAGACTATTTTTCTTCAGTTTGTCTGTCATTTCCTATTTTACAATAAATGTGTCATGTTTCTTTTAAAAAAATTAATTAAAAAAAAAGAGAAAACTTGAAAACAAATAAATGAAATTTATTCATAATTAATTAAATTCTCAGTATCATTCTAAAAAATAAAAAAAATTAGAATTTCTTAAAAATATTTTTGGGGCATGAAAAATTTTGAAAAAAAAAATAAATTGTACATATTTTGGGGGCAAATAGATAATTGTTTTGAATTTCTGGACGTCATTTTTCATAAAATGCGGATTGTTATCCTTCAAAAAAAAAACTTCCAAAAAATTATTAAAAACGTCAAAAAAAAATAATAAAAACAAAAATAAAAACAAAAAAAAAATCAAAAATCAAAATGAAAAAATGTTCAAACAATTTATGAGCTCATTTTTGCCCAGTTACATACATAATCTTCAATAAAAACACAAAAAAAAAAAAAAGAGTTTTTCTTCTAATAGGTTTAATATTTTTCACATTTAAAAATGATGGAGTTTGAAAAAAAAAAACATTTATTTCTCAAACGTTTTTTCTAAATCAAGCTTTCCCATATCAATTTTTGCATTGTTCACCAAGCCTAGTTTCCATACTGGCTCGCAAAGCTTATTTTCCATACTGGCTTGCAAAGCCCAGTTTCCACACTGGCCCATAAAAGCCCAGTTTCCACACTGGCCCAAATAGCCCAGTTCCTACACTGGCCCATAAAAACCTAGTTCCTACACTGGCCCAAAAAGCCCAGTTCCTACATTGGCCCATAAAAGCCCAGTTTCCACACTGGCCCAAATAGCCCAGTTCCTACACTGGCCCATAAAAACCCAGTTCCTACACTGGCCCAAAAAGCCCAGTTCCTACATTGGCCCAAGAAGCCCGGTTTCCTACACTGGCCCAAAAAGCCCAGTTCCTACACTGGCTCAAAAGCCCAGTTCCTACACTGGCCCAAAAAGCCCAGTTCCTACACTGCCCCAAAAAGCCCAGTTTCCTACACTAGCCCAAAAGCCCAGTTCCTACACTGGCCCATAAAAGCCCAGTTTTCACACTGGCCCACAAAGCCCAGTTTCCACACTGGCCTACAAAGCCCAGTTTTCACGCTGGCCCACAAAGCCCAGATTCAGCGCCGGCCCACAAAGTCAGGCTCGACTGGCCCTTAAACCCAATTTTCTCTAAAAAAATTTCCAGTTGTACATGTCTTCAATCATAAAAATAAAAAAATAGATTTTCTTTAGTTACGTGCATCATTTTCATTTCATATTACATTTCTTCATTCATAAAACCCAAAAAATATGCATATCGTATCAAAGTTGAGTCAGTTTTTTTTTTCGATGCAAATCATCAATTTTATGACAAAAAAAAAACAAAAAAAAATTTAATGGATGTCATAATCTCCTATAGTCAAATGATCAAATCACGTATTCTTAAGAAGTATTTGTGTGTGCATTGCTTGGAAACATCATCCTTCAACCTTCACTAAACCAAAGATTGACCCCAATCATGTTCTTGAGCCCAAATAAACGCAAACTCTTACACTGGGGCAGATTTTCCTTGTTAAGATTACCTTCATTGGCTTTCATTTGGGAGATCCTTGAATCCGTTAGGACAAAACAAAAACAAAACAAAAAAGAAAAAAAAGAATAAGAAAAAATGACTCTTGTTGAGATCATTTAGTTTTGTCTCCTAATTAATCTTGTGAAAATAAAACAACCAAAATTTGAAATGATGTGTGGCCATTTTTCTTCACCCAAAAAAAAAAAAGAAAAAGAAAAAAAAAGAGATATATCCATTGATACCCAAATTTGAGCCAATAAGAAATTTCTTTTCAAAAGTTTACCCAAACAAGGGTTACCATCACAGTAGAAGTCAACTCAAATTGCAAAAAAAAACACACTTAGTGATCAAATGAAGAGAATTCATCAAAAGCAAAGCAAAAAAAATAGAAAGAATCACAAAGTGATGACAAACAAAGAATGAAATTTGAGAAATGGCAAGATAGGCAAAACGGATTTGACGAATAACTGATACAAGGTGCAGATGGTAACTCTTGTTTCAAAAAAAAAAAATCCATAAACATTTATTTGGGCCTTTATATCCTTTCTTTCAATACCCTTTAGCCCAAGCCACATTACAAGCTAAATAAAAGTCCACACTGATTGAAAGATGGTTGCTTAAATTTTCATAAAGCTTAATTTTGAGACAAGACAAAATGACTAACAATGAGTTGTTAAAAAAAATGATGAAAAATAAATGTCCTTGGAAGAAGGGAACTCCCTGTTGATCAAAATTATACAAAGGAAAATCAAGCCAATTGGGGCAATCCTTTCAAGCCAATCATTTTCATATACATCACAAATTCATATCCCATTCGAACTCTTCCCCGTTCTCCAAAACTAGGGGCAATTTTGTGAGTTTCATGTGTTTTTGGCCCACTCAAAATATTGGGTAACTTTGTTAATCTTTCATCTGAATATTCAAAGCTCATACAAAGACTGGGGCATCCCTTGTCGGGCCTCGCATGATTTTGGTTCGCCCCGAACTTCAAAAATCCATCACCACCAAAATTGGGGCAATTTGTAAATCACACATGATATTCTCACTCCCTGATTCGTGACTTATTCTCTCACAATTCACAGATACATTTGTCCATACCTACCTTTTTACCATGCCCCAAACTGGAGCAGCTTCTGAGTATCTACTACCTCACATTGGCATTTGTAGCCGTTTTAAGGAGTGAGAGGCCCAAGTAGCCAACCCGGTACTCTCCAAATCCTTCCAATCATCCTCCACACATTTTTCCCAACCCTTGATATCAGGCATGCATACTCTGATGTTTCAAAAGAAAATGTTGAGCACACAAGTTTGAACATTTGACTTTTAGAATTTAACATCCATCGTAAAAATAAAATGAAGGTCTAAATCTTCATAAATTTGATGATTTCAAAGAAAACAAATTGACTCAATAAAAAAAAAGGTGTCATAGTTTCATAATCTTCCAGTAAAACAAAAACAAAAAAATCACGAGTCGACATCATGTACATATTTTCATAAACTTTGAATTCATTTTCATGAATGTTTATCAAATCTTCTTCCTTCAAAAAGACAAAAAAATCATCAACATACAACAAAGTTTTCTCCTCAAATTTCAAAATTTACATCCACCATATCTCTCTTACGTATCGAGATTTCAAATCCTTGTACAAAAATGCAACACTTTGTTTATTGATTTCAAAACTTTCAAAAAAAAATCATCAGAGTCAACATCATGTACATATTTTCAAAAACTTTGAATTTGTTTTCGTAAATATTTATCAACTCTTCTTCCTTCAAAAAGACAAAAAAATCAACATGCATCAAAGCTTTCGCCTGTAATTTCCAAATTTACATCAACCATGCTTCTCATTTCAAAAAATAAAAATGGACACTCATTTCTATCTCGAGAAAAAAAAATCAATAAATTTCAACATCTCAAAATTTCAACAAAATCCAAATTTCAAAACAATCAAACAATTTTACTTTCTGTCATTGGTATCTCGACCCTCTGCAAGGCAATGGTCGAGCCCAATTTTACTTTCTGCTATTGGTATCTCGGCCCTCTGCAAGGCAATGGTCGAACCCAACAATCAAACTCAAATCATTCACTTTCTATAGGGTTGGTACACCCTCCATGAGGTTTGTACACCTCATTCACTTTCTATAGGGTTGGTACACCCTCCATGAGGTTTGTACACCTCATTCACTTTCTATAGGGTTGGTACACCCTCCATGAGGTTTGTACACCTCATTCACTTTCTATAGGGTTGGTACACCCTCCAAGAGGTTTGTACACCTCATTCACTTTCTATAGGGTTGGTACACCCTCCACGAGGTTAGTACACCTCATTCATCCACTACAGGGTTTGTACACCCTTCGCGAGGTTAGTACACCTCACATCATTCATCCATAGGGTTTGTACACCCTCCGCGAGGTTAGTACACCTCACATCATTCATTCACAGGGTTTGTACACCCTCCGCGAGGTTAGTACACCTCACATCATTCTTTTCACAGGGTTTGTACACCCTCCACGAGGTTTCTACACCTCAACAACTTCTTCCATAGGGTTGGTACACCCTCCACGAGGTTTCTACACCTCAACAACTTCTTCCGTAGGGTTACGACACCCTCCACGAGGTTTCTACACCTCAACAACTTCTTCCATAGGGTTACGACACCCTCCACGAGGTTTGCACACCTCATTCATTCATCCATAGGGTTACGACTGATAACAGTTGAAAAACTGTTATTTTCATGCTTAAAGTTGATACTAAAAGCAACCTTTAGACTTAGAAACTAGCTTGAAATCATGCCTTTTGTTTATATTTTCAGAAATAAGAGAGCTGGACAGGTTTATGCTTGATTTAAGTGTTTTTGTGCAGGTTTTGAGGTGAATTTGGTGAAAGAAGTGAAGAATAAGAGAGAGGACATTAGAAAAGACAAGAAAGAGTGCAAAAAGGAGAAGTCGAAGGCACCGCTCAGCGGCAAACTACCGCTGAGCGGCACTCAAGAGGTGACGTTGGAACCGCTGAGGGGCAAAATGGCCGCTGAGGGGAAGAAAGAAGACGCGCAATCACCGCTGAGCGGTAAATACCGCTGAGCGGCACTTTTTGGGCTTGGACTTTTGTAATCTTTTGTAACTCTAGATTAGTATATAAGGGCTTGCACGTCCTATAGTTAGGCATCTTTGGCAGAAACGAGGCAAACACTCTCTCTTTCACCCCTTTGAAGGAGGATCTTGGATGCTCAGGCTACCTCTTCACCTTTATTGGGTTTATTCTTTCATACTTTCATTGTAATTCATCTAGGTTCACCATGAATATGGTGAACTAAACCTTGTATGTTTGTTGGGGAGTCAAAGTAATCTCTTGAAGCTCTCATATATGGATTTGTTGAGTACATCTTTGAATTAAGACATATGCTTTCTTTCATCATTAGTTAGGGTTTTTCCTCTTTGCTCAATGCTTGCATTGTTTAACTCATTCTAATGCATGATTATTGGTTTTGTTGATACGGACACGTACGGGGAAATCTAGATCCGGGGAATTTCTCCCAATATTATACTGACAATATTATATTGGTTGCCTTTAAGCTCCTGCACTCATGAACTAATCATTAGGAATGCTAGGAATTGTATGAACTATTTGATTAGGGAGAAGCCATCTAGAATGGTACATTAGAGAGTGGCATTAACAATGATGATTTGAATGTTGAATTCCTAAAATATATGAGAGTGGATGAGATGAAATTGACCCCCAACAACATATTCATTCATATATTTCCTTGAAAGTGTTTATCTTTTGTCTTTGTCATTGATCAATTCATGCATACATATTTAATTTTCGTCTTTGCATATTAAACTTCAATTATTGTGTTCTTAAGTCTTAGCTAATCAACAAATCATATAACTAAACTAGGCCGTGAGTCCTTTGGGAGAACGATACTTGGTCTTACCAAGTTTATTACTTGAAACGATTCGGTCATACTTGCCGATTGTGAAACAAGTTTGTGACATCATATTTTGGTGCTTACAAATTTGTCCATCAACGACACCCTCCACGAGGTTTGCACACCTCATTCATTCTCTTATCTATAGGGTTCTTACACCTCAATTCTCTTAGCTTTGTTCATATTTGTTTTAAATTCTCTGTTTGTCACTTGTTTACTTTGAAATACGGACGAAATTAGTGTTTCTTTCTTTACTTAGCTTTTACTCTGATAATACAAAAAATCCCAAATTTTCATATTATCTAGTAAAATCTAAGTAAAGAGGGGCAGCTGTCAACACCCAATTTCGTTCGGATTGGCTAATAGATTTATTTTTATTTTCATGGGGAGTGTTAAAAAAAAAAAAAAAAAAAAAAGAAGAGAGCGTTCGTTCCCTATTGTAGCTTTCGGACCGAGCGTTCGTTCCCTATTGTAGCTTTCAGACCGAGCGTTCGTGATCGTTTCCGAGGATCGTTCGTCCTCTGCATGGGTCTACCGTTCGTCCTCTGCCTTGACCGACCGTTCGGTTTCTTCCACTATGCAACTGTCCGTCCTCTATTGACGACCGTTCGGCAATCTTTACCATTTGGCTTTCCACCTTTAGATCGCTCGTCCTGCACCGTGCGCGTTCGTTTTCTACGCTTTCAAACGTTCGTCCTCTATCCTACGTGACCGTTCGTCCTATATTAACGTTCGTCCTATTGGGGAGCGAGCGTCAATAGGTAGCTTTTGGTTTTGATGATGTATATTCTCATAAAGCAATCTCGAGCGTCCGGTCTTGTGGGATTGATGATTGTGGGCATTCGTCCTTTAATTTCTTAAGCGTTCGGTCCTTGTGGTAGTGTCTATGAGCGTTCGGTCTTTGTGGTAGTGTTTGTGAGCGCTCGGTTTTCTCAGGTTTACCTCGTGAGCGTTCGGTCTTATTATCGGGTTGAGTCTTAAGCGTTTGGTCTATGTGTAGTGATTTTGAGCGTTCGGTTTTGGCGTTTTGGTATACTCGGGTAACTCTTAAGCGTTCGCGTTCGACCTGGATCAGAACTTTTACCTTGTGAACGTTCGATCTGGACGTTCGTTCATTTTATGTGCACGGTCGTCCGTTTCCCGTATGGACCGAGCGTCCAAAAGCAGTGGTGGTTGCTTTTTTCGTCTGAGCTTTACAGCAAAGATTCCCACCTTCAACTGCATATTTTGTCTAAAGTGAAAGCGGCTGACAGCATGGGTTTCTGAAAAAGAGAATATTTTGGCTGACACCTTCACTTTTGTCTGCCACGGGTGCCCATGTGGTGCCTGTACAGATTCCATCTGTAAAGTCTGGCGGGCACTACAACAGGAAAAGAGGAGAGCAGAGTGGCAGACGCGATTTGGGTGCGTACGAAGTCAGTACAATACCATTTTTGGCGCAAAGAATTGCAAAAAGAAAAAACAAGCACAGAGAGAGCAGAAAAAAAGGGATTATGATTCTGGTTTAGGGGAGAAAAAAAAGATTTCACACAATGTCTGGGGACCTTCGGATCTTCATTCATGGGATCACCATCCGGTCTCCGTGAGAGTTTCCTCTTCACAAAAAAAAAAAAAAAGACGCCAGCCAAGAGGGGAGAGATCACCGGAGACGAAGCTGACAAAGACCGAACCAAGCTTCAAAAGGGCCAACGACCATCATTTTCATCCCTTCCCTCTTCGTTTTCACCTCACGGCCAACCCCTATCATCATCCCTTTTCTTCTTCATTTTCAAGTCCAACACTGACCTTCTCCCCTACTCCAACTCCCACTCGTCATTTCCTCCCTCACGCATATCACTCTGAACATTTTTTTTTTCCATTGCCTCCAACACCCATCATCTTCACTCACTCATTTTTTCCTAGCCCCTGCCCACTATAACCATAAAAACCTCAACCTTTGACTCCTCTCACCCGTAACCGCCTCAACTCAACGCCTTCATCATCTATCATACACTTCTCACACTACCCACCTGCATTCACTAGGAACCATCAAAAACCACCAAAAACAGAGACCATCATACTCGCACTAGCCATCACGATTCATCTTTCATTTTTGCCAACGTATTCTTCAAACCACAGACGAACCTTGATTCCATCTTCACCTAATTGCAACCTTCATCCAACAGAATCACAAATAATTCAACAGTAAAAAAAAACAGGAACAGTGAGAAGCACGGTGAGTTTGGTTGTTTCCGGTAACGCTTCAGTCACGTCGGAGGAGAGGAGAAAGCTTGGCGCGACTCGCGGTGGCTGGTTCAGTGGCGTGGTGGTTGGATTTGACGAAGCAGTGGCGCGGAGACTGGCAGAGGGTGGTGGCGCGGTGGCCGGTTTGGCGGAGATGGAGCAAATGGGAGTGGTGACGGTGATGGAAGTGCAGCTAGAGGAGGTGAAGGTGCTGGTCCTGGGTATGGGGTTGCGGGTGGTGGACACGGTGGTGGTGGAGAAACGGTGCGGTGTGCGGTTTTGCTTCCAGCATAGGTGAAGACGCTGGCGACTTTCTCGGCCGGCCACGGGGACACACGGCGGGTTGGTCTCGTCGAGGGCTGATGGCTGCCACGGATGATGAAGAAGCAACTCCCAGCTTTCCTGTTTCTGAATGGACGAAGAAGAAACCCTACTCTGATCTGAAAAAGTTTGGGCCTGGACCAAAACTTGCGTAAGACACCCTGGTTTACCTCTGCACCCTTTGCTTATTGGATTTTAGTATCTGCAATCTTATTTTTATTTTCTTAATTATAATGTTTTATTTTATTATTATATTCGCGTGCTTCATAATTTTAGCCCCACGTCTGCGTCCCTATGTCTTGTGTTTTACTTATGTTTACTTGTCTTTATTTTATCTCTTAGATATTGATCATTACATATACATTCTTACTGCACCTGTTTTATTGTTCGTTTAGTGTACTAATTGTTTTATTGTTATTACGCTGTTAATTTTATTTTCTATATAAATCACAAAAAAAATATAATTATAAAAGTTAAAAAAAAAATAATAATAATAAACTAAATATAGTTTCTTTTCTATTATTATGTTATATACGTTATTTTTCTTTATGTTATATTGTTTTATTTTAAATACTTAGATAAATATAACTCTTTATTTTACATTAAAACTTATTGTATAGTTACTGTTTTCACAAATTTTATTCTATTTTAAACGCTTATGAAAATATTATTTTAGTAGTATAAAATTACAAAAAAATGAAAAAAAAAAGGTAAAAAATATAAAGTAAATAAATAATGATAATAAAATATAAAAATTAAATAATAATATGAGTACTCGTGCGATCGTCCGCATCAGCCTAGTACTTAATATTCTCAATCCTAAAAAATTTAAATAATGGTATGAGTGCTCGTGCGATCGTCCGCATCAGCCTAGCACTTAATACCCTCAAATTTCCTAAATAAGTAAATAACGGTATTAGCACATGTGTGATCGCACGCATCGTCCTTGTGCTAAAACCTTTTCTTCTTCTTTTCTCAAATAGTAATAAAATATTTTAAAAGGTTTAGGCACATGTGTGATCGCACGCATCGTCCTTGTGCTAAAACCTTTTCTTCTTCTTTTCTAAAATTACAAAAAATATATCTTAAAGGTTTAGGCACATGTGTGATCGCACGCATCGTCCTTGTGCTAAAAACCTTTTCCCTTTCTTAAATAAAATTACAAAAATATATTTTAAAGGTTTAGGCACATGTGTGATCGCACACATTGTCCTTGTGCTAAAAACCTTTTCCCTTTCTTAAGTAAAATTACAAAAATATATTTTAAAGGTTTAGGCGCATGTGTGATCGCACGCATCGTCCTTGTGCTAAAAAACCTTTTCTCTTTATTTTAGAAATCTACAAAAAAACTAAAAATATCTAAAATTTCAAACAACAAACAAATGGCTACCCAGAACTACGTAACCCTTGATTCTCCATCGAAAGTGGAGATACGTAGGAGCAAGGCTAGCCCTTGTCAGGTTCACTTTCCCAAAAATCCAAATTTATCCGTAATCATTTTCTCAAACAAATTTTTCAATCATTTTCTCAAACAAATCTTTCAATCAATTTCTCAAACAAATCTCTCAAACTTTTTCAAAAAGAACTACGTAACCCTGATTTCTCATTTTGAATGAGAATACGTAGGAGCAAGGTCAATCCTTGTCGGGCCCAAAAAAATAAAAAAATATGTTTTGTTTATTTAGAATTTTTATTTTAGGGGATAGTTAAACATTTTGAAAACCACATCATATTCGTGCATTTAGTTAAAGGTACTGCCTTAGGGCAGGCGTTGTGGGGTGCTAACACCTTCCCCACGCGTAACCGACTCCCGAACCCAGAATCTGGTTTTCACGGACTGTGTTTTATCGTTTTATGGTTTTCCCGTAGTTGCCCATAATAAACTATGGTGGCGACTCCAAAATCTTTTTTCTAAAACCCCGTTTCTCTTTTTTGGATTGTCGACCCGTCGCGATTCCGGTTGCGACAAATACTTATGCAGAAACTAGTCTCATAGCAGTTACAGCCAATGAAACAGTAATTTCAAATTTTCAAAATATATGCAGAGTGTTCTGTATTGATATACTGGACTCTCCAAACTTTGTTACCAATTCATGCACATGAGCTCATCATCTCAGTTGTCATTGCTCATATATTATGCAGAAGAACATGAATCTCATAGAGTTTCTAGTACAGATGCAGATTACACGGTTACTTAACCAGAATTTTGACAAAATTGGGATTGCACATAACATATGACATAACAGAATGGATGTTCAAATTAAAATGACTCAAACAAAAAATTCAACCAATTAAAAATGAAAAGACTGAAGCAATAAAACAATAGCATGGTTCAAAGACTCAAAGATCCTAAAGATATGAAAAAAAATCCAATGAAACAGGAACAGGACAATAGAGACAGTTAAGGAATGGTGATGACATAATCTAAATTGTAGAATGAAGAACTTATCTCACGGATCCAACAACCTTGCTCTGAATACCACTTGATGACTGACGCATGGTGGTTGATCTGCTGATCCGAGAGAGTTGGGTCAGACTAAATTGTACTGGATTTCGAGAAATGCACATCGAGATTCAACTAAAAGTGCTTCTCGGTAGTTCCATTAGAAAGATGGAAAATGTGGTCATGGCAGCGGAAGAAGTGTACTGAGAGGTTAATAGAGATGGAAGCTATGCTTAGTGAATGACTACAACTCAGGCAGCCATCCATACAAGGAAGGAAGTTGCAGGGAAGATTTAAGCAGGTAATGACTTTCGGAGCGAAAGTTGGCAAAAGCAATTCTCAGCAAAAATTTCATTCATCCAAAAGTATTTTTACAAAGGTAGCTGCCATGATTTTATAGGCTTTTCATGGAGCTGCAGTAAGGAACCGAGAATGGTGGATCAGCTGCCATGTGGTGGCCCATGTGTAAAATGTGAAAGTCTTCTAGAGAGACTTATTAAAAATGTGCTAAAAACTAAAGCAGCACGTGATCTGGTGGTGTTGAGGGACGGAGGGTTCTTCTGTGGTGTGCTTAACAAAGAGTGGTGGTGCAGCTAGCAACTTTGACAATCATATGGACAGTTTTACCCCTTCTCTTGGTGTCTCCAAATTCCACTTAAAATGAAGGAAAAGAACGTGCCCTGTTGTGTCCATATCTTCAAGCTCTTCTTGGATTCTTCTAGCCATACTTCTAGTAATGGGTCCATGTCCTAAGTCATCATGTAAAGTAGATTCTGTTTAAGTCCATCAACTAGTAATAAATTTTAAATTGTATATGAGGAAGGAGTTTGTAGTTTACCAATACTAAGGATTTTACCCTTATTATTGTCTCCATAGGTGACATGTCCATTGGTTTTATGAGATATGCTGTTGAATTTTGTAGCATCTCCTGTCATGTGTCTTGAGCAGCAACTATCAAGATACCACATGGACTCCTTTCCTCTTCCATCTCCCTACAAAATAGTTTAAGTGTTGATGACATGTACCAGTTAAATTTGGGTCCTCTCATATTAGGGGGTTTCAATGATTCCTTAAGAATCCACTTGAATTTTCCTTTTAGAACACTCACATTTTTGTAATAGTAAGATTTTGATGCATGGCCTATATGGTTACAGTAAAAGCATGCAATTGATGATGGTTTGCTAATGTCAATAAATTTTATAGCTTTTATTTTGCTATTTTGTCCTGTGTAATCAATTCCTTGTTTGTTTAACTCACTTCTTTGTGATCCTAGAAGAGCTTCTGAGTTGGAGCTTCCTAGGGTGAACTTGGATAGTGTTTTCACAAGGTATTTTACTATTTCCATTTGACTTGAACAATGTTGACACTCTTGAGTACACACTTTGTTTCCATGTATATTTTGCCTAGGTGCATTTTCTAAGGACTTTTGTTTAGATTTCAGACTTTTCTTTTCCTTATCCAGATTTTCTAATTTTCCTTCTAGGCACTTGTTTTCACTCTTAAGCCTATTATTTGTGTATTGAAGTTTCCTAGCCTCTTCATGCAGCTCTTGAAATACATCAAGCAGTTGATAGTATTTATCTTCTATGCTTTCATTTTCAAGACTACTTATACTGTTTTATGATGAAGTTGATCCACCTATCAAACATGGGTTTGTCTTTTCTTCAATGCTTTCACAAGATTCATTGGAAGTGTTGGAAGCATTGTCTTCCTAAGTTATATATTGTTTCTTCTTTTTCTTGTTTTTGCTGTTAGATCCATTCTTCTCCTCCAACTTTTGTTTCATCTTTAAAACAGGGCACTCTGGTTTTATATTTTCTTTCTTTCTATAGGACCTTCTATGCAGAATCATTGTTAGTTCTATTCACTGTCAGAATTTTCAGCCTCTTGATCATCTTCAGAGTCATTCTTTCTTGAGTTGGGTTGTTGGCTGTTCTTGCAGTTAATTTCAGGGGAATTGTATGTCTTTTCTCCCCTTCTTCTTCTTCTTTCAGCCTTCTTAGTTCCAGTTCATGTTCCCTTAATTTTCCAAACAATGTGGCCATGTTCATGGTGGTAAGGTCTCTTAATTTTCCAAACAATGTTTAGACTTTCTAGGATCTTGATGTTTAATTTTTCTTTGTCAAACGTTTTACCAAGGGCAAGGAGATGGTTGACTATGTGTGTAAACCTTTTCTGCACATCATAGATACTTTCTCCATTTTTCATTCTAAACATTTTATACTCTTGAATCAAGGAGTTCTTTGTAGCCCTTTTAACTTCATCGCTTCCCTCATGTGTGACATCAAGAACGTCCCACATTTCTTTTGTTGATTCACACACATAAATGCTATAAAATTCATCAATGGTTAGTGTAGAAGAAATTATATTTTTAGCCCTCACATCATAGTGAGCCCTCTTGTTCTCATATGGAGTCCATTCAGAAAACTCCTTAGGTTTGGTCTTTCCATCTTCAATCTTGGTTGGTTTATAGGGACCATTTATCATAGCATCCTACACACCCTTGTCTATTGATTCCAAAAAGATTTTCATTCTAGTTTTCCAAAAATGATAGTTCTCACTAGCAAACAGTGGTGGCCTGATTATGGATGCTCTTCATCAAAGGTTTGAGATAAATTGGCCATTTAGGATCTTGTTAATCGATTAAAATTTCAATTAACCAGCTTCGGTGCCAATTACTATAAAAGAAGCTCTCATATCTCAGCCAAGAGGAAGTGAATTGGATTAATAAGCTTTTTTAATTCTTTAAAAGACCTTTAATCTTGAAATCATTAGTCAATGGTATTTGAATCAAACAAGTAAAGAAAAGTAAAAACAAAATCAAGACACACCAAAATTTATACTGGTTCGACTCTTAGAAAAATTAAATTTATTTTTAGATTTATAAGTAATTCATACGTTGTAAAGTTATTTTTAATTATAAGTATTTAGAAATGTATATTTTGGATTTTAGTTAGGGGGGTGAGTGTGACCTTTGGGTTGACGTGAAGTCGTCTATATTACTATTATTACATACGTTGGATGAGTGATGCTTTCCTGATTAAAGGATGAAGACCGAATTATTAAGGAAATGAAGAGGAAAATGAAGACTCCTTATTTTCCTTTTTATTGAAAGCCGTGTGGTTTGAAAGATGTTGGAAGTTGTGAATGGAAAAGAGTGCACTGCAACTTCTCCACAGTGAGAGTGGCCCAAGTCAAGTTTGGCGACGAGTGGAATTCAACCAGACAATATATTAATTACTTGGATTTTTTTGTCTTCAAATATTTGAAGATTCTCGACTTGTCATTGTGTGGCGGATGAAGGTATTAATTACTAAAACTTCATTGCTCTTTACTTATGATTTTGGTTTGATATAGTACAAGTATTTATTTTATATAATTATATATATAGTATACATATTTATCTTATACAATTAAAATTAAAATTAAATAAATAATAATTAATTGAATAATACTAATTATACATTGTTTCAATTTATGATAACCTAATATTTTTAAGTGTATAAATTATATTTAGATTTATAATAATATTGATATGTCTGTTTTTCTTAATTATAGAATAATTGTAGACGTATGTCTATTTTGGGTATCACTTGGTGTTGGTTTTGGCTTATTAGTTGACGTGAAATCAATTTTTTTTCTTTAAGTCTTTATATGTTTTAATAATTATTAATAAGAAGGTCAATATATAATTATTTTTCATAATTAAAACTAATAATATATAATTACCTTTTTGTTTACAAAACGTACTTTAAATTTATGAGGGATAATTATTAAATATATAAATTATATTTATTTTAACATTTATAAGTAATTTAAATAGTGTAAATTTATTTTTAATTATAACACAATTGTTGAGAAATGTATGTTTCAGATTCATCTTGAACTTTGAGCTCAGTTATCATCTATAAAAAAGGTTTTCTATTTCTAATGTGTAATTATTATTATTTTTAATTTTAAACTTTTAGTATTTTTTTAAAATTCATATAATTAATAATAATAAAATAATTACTTATATTTATATTTTTAATAGAGGAGATTATATATATATATATATATATATATATATATATATATATATATATATATATATATATATATATGGGTTTGCTAACGTGTGCACGCCTGTTTTTCAGTTGGTATATTTTAGCAATGTCTACCGAATTTTAGTAGGCAAAAATATTCTTATATATCATGAATTCTAACTTTTAAGATTAAAGGTATTTTAATAATTTTTATTTTCAAAACTAGAAAAGAAAAAAGGAAACCCATCAAATTGTTACTCATCTCCCTCGTTCTTCTCGATCCTTTCTCTTTCATCTCTCTCACTCCAACATTTTCTCTCTTATCCTATGGTAGCCCAACTGAAAAAAAAAATCAGAAACATTGAGGGTTAAATAATCTTACAAAAAATAATTTTATAATGAGTTTTCATTTTATAACTTTTGTCTTATCTAATTTTATCCAATTTTCACAAACATAAAGGAATTGGTAATTGATCTGGATTTTATCCTAACAACTTTTTCAAAATTTATTCAATTATTCATAATAAAAAAATTATTTACACAATAAAATAATTATCTATAACAAAATTATAAAAATTATTCTTTTTTATAATTATCTTTTATAAACATTATTTTATAATTTATTGATGCTTTTATTTTAATACTTAAAAATTATTTTATAATTTAATAAATTGGAAAAATATAAAATTAAAAAGTATAAATTAAATCTGGTGGAATAAACACTCCATAAAATTTTCTCGTTCAAATACGCATTATTATTCATATATTAGAAAAACAGAATGAATATATTTTCATTAGTTTTTTTAAACCACTGTTTTTTATAGAAATGAATTAAATGTGGTTAAGGCTTATTCTGTTTAATATATAGACTTTATTATTGTAAATCTACAATTATTCTATAATCGTCAAACATATGAGAGACAAACTCAAAAGGTTTGAGAAAAAGAGAGAAAAAATTTAGAAAAAGTTGTGGAAAGATTAGGATTCTTGTAAAATAAAACTCAATTAATAGAAATACCTATTTATATTATAATTTTTGTTAATAAAATAATTGAATATCATTATTTTTTTTAGTTTTCAGATCCTTACATAATGAAATTAATAAATAAATAATCTTATAATTAAAATTCAGGATACATAAATATTATTAATATATATAAACTATATTTTAAATTTAATAATTTATATTAATGTAATTTCTTTTAGTTATATCATAATTATTCAGACATGTCCATGTCTATCTTGATGTAAGTGGGTGGTGGATGAAGTCAAGTCATCCTTTTTTTGTTTTTCCTTGGTCTTTGTATCTTTTAACTATTAATATTTATTTTAAATAAATAAAATCTATAATTGATAAACAGTTTCATTGAATGCTTTATAATATGATTAAAAACAATAATAAATAATTTTTTTTAAATATGAGTTGTGTTTTAGACAAAATTTCATATTATGAAATTTTATTTTATTAACTATAACATAATTACTGAATTATGTTTACCGTGCATTCTACGTGAAGATGATTGTGACTTTTGGTTTGATAAGTCACATTTCTTTGTTTTTGGATGGACTAAATAATAAGCTATACTTACTATATTAATATATATATATATATATATATATATATATATATATATATAAATATATAAATATATGTATGTATATATATATGTATAAATATATGTATGTATATATAAATATATATATATATATATATATATATATGTATGTATACATATATAATTAAAATTAAATAAATATTAATTCATTGAATAATATTAATTATACGAAATTTATGATAACCTAATATTTTTAAGTGTATAAATTATATTTAAAATTTATTAGAAACAATCTATATTATTATGACTTTATTTTTAATTACAGCACAATTGTAGATGTATGTCTATTTTGGGTTCCACTTGGTGCTGGTTTTGGTCTATTAATTGACGTTAAATCAATTTGTTTTTTAATCTTCTATATCTTTATTTGTTTCGATAATTATTAATAAGCAGGTATATATAATTAACGTATTATAAATTTATGAAGGATAGTTATCAAATATATCAATTATATTTATTTTAACATTTATAAGTAATTTAAATAGCGTAAATTTATTTTTAATTATAACATGATTATTGAGAAATGAATATTTCGGATTCATATTGACCTTTGTTTGAGCTAAGTTATCATCTATAACGTTGGAAAAAAAAGGTTTTCTCTTTTTAACGTGTAAGTTTTTTTAATTTTAAACTTTTTGTAATTATTTTTTAAAATCCATATAATTAATCATAATAAAAAAAATTATTTATATTTATACTTTTAATAAGAGAGATTATATATATATATATATATATATATATATATATATATTCAATTTTATCCTAACAATTTTTTAAAATTTAAATAATTATTCATAATGATATTTTTTACACAGTAAAATAATCATCTATAATAAAATTATAAAATTTATTCACTTTTATAAGTATCTTTTATAAACATTATTTTATAATTTGTTGGTATTTTTATTTTAATAATTAAAAATTATTTTATAATTTATAAAACTTTACTATAACAGACACACATGCGCTAGTCTTATTTAAATACAACTCGTATTTTAGTAAAAAGTATAACATATTTTTTTATGTTATTAAAATTTATATGGATTAAATAATTTTAATGTAAAATTCATAATAATAATTACATTTTTTAGTAAATAAAATATTTCTGAGCATTTAAACTTGAGTGATGGTCCACGGCTTCAACGTTGAAGTTTCCATCTCTTAGTAGGTTTCTTTTATCTATGGCTTTGATATTTTGGATTGGAGCTTGCTAAGTATTACTGATGAAGGACTTTTTTATAGCTTGAGCTTTAGGCTAGGATTTGAGGAAAACTTCTTGGGTTTCCTATATGACTTGAGCCCTCAGAATGGTGCTATAGCCGTTTTATGACAAATTCTCATAAAAGTGTTACATATCTTTTGATTTTTCTCCAAATTACATGTTTGACTCCTTGAGGTAGCGCTTTTCTGTCAAAGTTATCTATCACAGTTATTCTGCAAAAACAAGTGAAATTTAGGTATTTATGATGAATTTTACACAAATCAAAGTAATATAAGTAATAAATTAATATTAAAATATACTAATATCAAGCACTTATTATCTAGTCCTTTGTTATTTAATGTTGTAATCATCTAACATTTTACTCGTTTAAAATAGATACTTAAGTCGTCTAATGTATTCATTTGATGATTTCAACTATTAGACTTGTCTAACATCTTGACTCGTCTAATACTAAGATATGACCTTAAATTTTTCGAACTTATTGCTTTTGTTGACATATGTAATGCATGAGCATAAATCAATTTAGCACATGTAAGCAATACTACACATAATGTATTTTAATCTTCAAACAACATTTGATCAATTTCTAATTCTCACTAAAGGCTTTCTCTCAGTCGTTTAACCACATCTTCACTTCTATCCAGAGACTTACTCATCTAGTAAAGTGTTTTGTTATATCATCGAAATCTTATTGATTGTTGGAACTCATCTACTTTAACAAGATCCTTCCAAAATTTTCACTCAAGAGTTACATTGTCCCTTGGTGGTGTCCAATGCCAACAAGGGTACTAAAGTTCCCCCAACGCAAGCAAAGGTAGAGATCACTGCTCGATTGACATCTAATGACACTATAGGGACGCCTAACGCTACACTAGAAGCTTGAACTTCTTCTCTGAGTTTTAATTAGGTAAATTACTCTTTTTGAGCTATTCTCCAATTAATAAATTTTAAAAAATTATAGTATAATCATATCTTAACTCAAGAAGTACCAATTTAATCAATCAAAGGTCTCATAAAGAAGTTCTCATCAATAATCCAAAACCCATGTTTTACAAGAGAAAAACACACTCATTGATACCAATTGAATAAGAGTTACTAATTCCTAAAATGGAACCATCTTCAATTCACAATTTCACAAAACAACATTTATCATAATCATCAATTTGATTCACATTCTCAATCAATCAATTCATTCCAAACATAAAATCCAATTAACCCAAATCATAATTAAACTAGAATACCATTAGAAGACAATCAATTTTAAATATCTAACTTCCCTTACCCATACATTACTCTTCACCAACAAATTTACTATATCAAAGAATCATACTCCTAAATAAACAAAACCATAATACATGTTAAATTAAATTTATCATAAGAGCAAATTCACCAATCACACACATTCGTCAATCTCAACAAAGCTTTTTAAATATCTAGCTTCCATTATATTGGTTAAATAACCCTTTAACTCAAAGTTGTTCCTTAGAGCTCTATTTTAACTACTTAAGCAGACAAAATATATCTCATGTATAACCATATCATTACGATTAACTAACCAAATATTAGAACCATGTGTGCCTCTAAATGCTAAACTAATTAAAAAATAGAACAAAAAGTGAACTTACTATATTAGAGATATTGATCAGTCAGAAGTGTAGTCATCTCTATCATAAATCTATTGGTGGTCTCTGATTGTCAAACACAAGATAAAAAATCAAAAAGTTTAAGAGAATGACAAAAAGTGTTTATAAAAGATTTTAAAGAGACAGTAACTCTTGTAAGATGAAACTCGTTCAATAAAAACTTTCATTTATAATATAAATATTATTAATAAAATAGTTGAGTGTCAAATATTGCTACTATTCTTTGTTATTTTCTAGATCCTTACATAATTAAATAAATAAACAAATTATCTTACAATTAAATTTTATGATAAAATAAATATTGTTAAATATATAAACTATATTTTAAATTTAATAATTTATATTAATGTAATTTCTTATAGTTATATTATAATTATTGAGACATGTCCATGTCTATCTTGGATTGAAGTTGGTGGTGGATGAAGTCAAGTCATCGTTTTTTTTTTCTTCGTCTTTGTATGTTTTAACTATTAATATTTATTTTAATTAAATACAATCGGTAATCAACAAACATTTAAATTGTTTGCTTTATATTACGATTAAAAGCAATGATAAACCTATTTTTTTTTTAAATATGAGTTGTATTTTAGATTTCTAAACAAGATTTCATATTATGAAAATTTATTTTATTAATTATAACACAATTATTGAGTTATGTTTATCTTGAATTCTATTTGAAGATGATTGTGACTTTTGGTTGGATAAGTCACCCTTTGGGTGGACTAAATAATAAACGATACTTTAGTGAATATATATATATATATATATATATATATATATATATATATATATATTATATACATATTTGTCTTATATAATTAAAATTAAAATTAAATAAATAATACTTAATTGAATAATATAAATTATACTATGTTTAAATTTATGATAACCTAATAGTTTTAAGTGTATAAATTATATTTTCAATTTATAATAAATAATCTATATTGATATGACTTTACTTTTAATTGTAGAATAATTGTAGACGTATGTGTATTTTGGGTTTCACTTGGTGTTGGTTTTGGCTTATTAGTTGACGTGAAATCAATTTTGTTTTAATTTTTTTAAGTCTTTATATGTTTAATTAATAATTATTTATCATAATTAAAATTAATAATAAATAATTACCTTTTGTTTACAAAAACGTATTATAAATTTATGAAGGATAATTATTAAATATATAAATTATATTTATTTTAACATTTATAAGTAATTTAAATAGTGTAAATTTATTTTTAATTATAACATAATTATTGAGAAATGTATGTTTTAAATTCATCTCCACCTTTGGATTGAGCTCAAGTGATCATCTATAAAAAAAGTTTTTCTCTTTCTAATGTGTAATTATTTTTTTTTATTTTAATCTTTTAGTAATGTTTTTTAAAATTCATATAATTAATAATAATAAAATAATTACTTATATTTATATTTTTATCCTAACAACCTTTTTAAAATTTAAATAATTATTCATAATGATAAAATTATTTACGCAATAAAATAGTTATCTATAAATAAATTATAAAAATTAATCACTTTTATAATTATCTTTGATAAACATTATTTTATAATTTATTGATGCTTTTATTTTAATAAATAAAAATTATTTTATAATTTAATAAATTGGAAAACTATAAAATTAAAAAGTATCAAAGTAAATCTGGTGGAATAAACAATCCTTAAAATTTTCTCGTTCAAATAAGCATTATAATTCATATATTAAAAAAACAGAATGAATGTATTTTCATTAGTTTTTTTTAAGCCGTCTCTTGTTTTTTTATTTTTATAAAAATGAATTAAATCGGTTTCGTGCTCTAAAAATTAAAAAGTCACTTAGCAAAACTTACACATGGACTTTCTAATTAAAATTGAAAGTATAGATGCATTGGAACATAAAGTATGTATAGGTGATGCTTTCCTATTTAAGAGAGGGAGAAGTTCTTGATTCAATGAAGAAAAAAATGAAGAGTGTGAGAGTGTGTTTCCTCATTTTCCTTTTATTGGAAACAATGTGCTGTGAAGGATGTTGGAAAGAAGAGAAACAAGCACTTTTGGGTCTACGTTTAGATTATTCTTTCATCTCTTGGAACGTCGACATCTCTTGGAACGTCGACACAGATTGCTGTGAATGGTATGGAGTGTTCTGCAACTCCTCCACAGGGAGAGTGGCCCAACTCCATCTTGACGGTGTCCGGTGGAAGCCAACAGAACAATATATTAATTACTCGGATTTTTCTGTCTTCAAAGATTTGAAGAACCTCTCCTTGCCATTTAACAATATAGTTGGTTGTGTTGGGGATGCAGGTATTCTTTCCTATAATTCTATTGCTCTTTTGCTTACTCAAAACTACAAATCTGTCTGTTATGTTTTATGGAATACTCATTATTTCAACTTTCTTTTGCATACTTTCCAGAGTTGCCAAATCTCGAACTCCTTGACATGTCTGTTAACAAGCTGGATACTGCTGCCAGTATTATATCTTGTTTGGATGGCCTTCCATCTCTTAAGTATCTTTATTTAGGATATAACAGGTTGAATACACCTTCATTAAACCACGGTGAGACTAGCTATTTTTTATTTATTTTAAGAAAATGACAACAATATTATTTTTTATTATCATGAAGATCTTCTAATTTTTTTATACTATATATATACATATATATATATATATATATATATATATATATTATTTTTTTCACATTTGTTGGGTTCTTTCACAACTTTTGGTGTGTTTATGTAAGTTTTTGAAAGTGTACCAAAGCTGCGTAGTAATCTGAAGGCCCTTGACATAAGTGAGAACCATTTGACTAATGACATCTTGCCATATCTGGAGGGATTCACATCTTTAAAGGAACTGTATTTGGCTGAAACTGAATTGGACTCGGATTTTCACTTTGAAGGTATTTTCCACTTCATTAATAAAGCTGAGCATTTTTACGTTTTAATTAACGAAGGATATATTCCTTACAGGTTTATGGTCAAAATTGAGGAATCTTGAGGTCCTTGACTTGTCCTTTAACAACTTCAACCAAACTGATATTGGCTATGCTCTTAGTGGACTCTCATCCCTCAACTCTTTATATTTAAGACACAGTGGATTGAGTTGGACATCAATTTATAGTACGTTCCCGTATACTTTCCATATTACAAATCTTCATCATTTGTTATTTTATTTTAGAAAGCATATCTAACAGCCTATAAATTGTTAGATATATCAAAATTGAGTTCTTTGGAGAACCTTTCCTTATATTGGAACGACTTGAAGGTGTCTGAAAGTATATTGTGGGGTTCAGGTTAGTTGTGATTAGTATTTGATAGCATTTTATATTTAAACAAGATATCACTCCCTTTCAACAAATGCATCCTTCTTATTATTAATTAGTGACTACTCATGAGTTGATGCTTTCAATTCTTTTTATCAGAGAATGAGATATTTAAATGGCCAACCAATTTACAACATCTAGACTTGAGTGAAAACAGTTTGAGTAACAGATTTCTTTTATCTCTGATGGGCCTTCCACATCTCCAGTTTCTTGATTTAAGCTACAATCAATTACAAGGAGTGCTAGATATAAGCGGTCAGTATTTTTATTCATTATTTTATTACAACATTAAAAAAAATATAGTGATCACAGATAAGTTGATGCTTTCAGTTTTGTTTTTATTCTGAGTGAATAGACTCATAACCACATGTTTCCATTTTGTTTTTATAAGAAAATGAGACAATTAAATGGCCAACTAATTTACAACATCTTGAACTGAATTCAAACCGTTTGAGCAACAAAATTCAAAACTTACTTTAAAATAAAATTAAATCTTTTAGATTAAGTTATGTTATATTTTCTATTATCTTTTAGAAGATCACTTTTGATTGGAAAAAAGATTAATAGTTGAAAGAAAAAAGTTTAGAAATTAGATGAAGAAAAAAAAATTATAGAGAGATAGTAAAATTCGGAAATTTATATACTTAACATAATTAGAACTTTGATTTTTGTTATTTTTAAAACCATTTCTACTAAACATCTAAACAAATCTTAGAATGATCAATATATAAAGTAGTTGCTCTTTATTGAGTTTAACATTAATACAATGCTAACGTACGTAAGAAAATCTATTTAATCGATCAAGTGATATATCATGGTTAATTTTATTTTTAAGATAATCAATATTTCAAAAGTCCATAAATTACAACACAACTGTTTATATCATAAAACAAAGTATTACACTATTATATAATCTATCGATTTATTTATTCATTATAAGAAAAGCTTATATTAGGATTGCGTTTCCACTTTATATGGACTATATTTTTATTATATTTGGATCATTCATCTTTTAAATTTTGAATTATGAGTGAAACTAAATTTCATTAAAATTATGTTTCGATTTTTTTAAAATATTTGTGTTATGTTTTAATTCGGTTTTGAATTATGTTTGATTCAATTTGATGAATTATGTTTTGAATAAATTTATTTTTTTTATTTGACTTATGTTTAAATTTAATCTAAATTATTATATATGACTAGATAGCATTGTATTAGATATTATATAGTGCAAAGAGATAAATAATATCGATGGTCTGAATAATTTTTTCGTATTAGTTAATTACTGACGAAATTGGTTTTGGAAGTATAATGCGAAATTTTACACATAGGTAATATTAGCAAATTAATATGTCCAGTGTTAATTTATATCCAATGATGACCGTCTCGGGCATAATGACCACAAACTTCTACCAGCAGCAACTAATTTACCTACATACGAGAGATTGTAAGTCTTACGTAATGTCTGAATTACTGACAAAAACACATAAAAGTTTATTCAACATCTATCTGTGTTAACGTTGAAAGTTATACTTCGATTAAATAAATTTGATTTATAATATATAATTTAATTTGCAAATCTTATTTTATAAGATTGAATCAACGTAACATAATTATGAGTTAAAATTTATCTTAATAAAATTTGATGTTTGCTAAATTAATTATTCTATCTATTATTAAACAATTAATTATCTAATTTCATATTTAATATGTATATACATTAGTTAAGGTGAATTAAATGTTTAATATCGATTAGAAATAAAATTAACGTATAAAATATAAATAAATATAAAAGTGTTAGTCTACTCTCATCTCTCAACTTTTCAACTTTTTATATTTAAGACAGTGGATTAAGTTGGAAATCAATTAATAGTAGGGCACCATATACTTTCCATATTACAAAATCTTCATCGTTTGTTTTTCTTATTAGAAAGTATATCTAACAGCATATATAAATGGTTAGATATTTAAAAATTGAGTTATTTGGAGGTCCTTGAGTTAGGAAAGAACTACTTGAATGAGTTTGAAATTATATTGCGGTATTCAGGTTAGTTGTGATTAGTATTTGATATTCTTTTGAACAAGATATCACTTATTTTGAACATTAGCATATGCATCCTCCTTATTATTAATTAGTGATTACTGATAAGTTGATGCTTTCAATTTTGTTTTTATCAGAGAATGAGACATTTAAATGGCCAACCAATTTACAATATCTATACTTGAGTTCAAACCGTTTGAGCAACAAATCTCTTTCATCTCTGAATGACCTTCCACATCTCCAATATCTTGATTTAAGCTACAATCAAATAGAAGGAGCTGTAGATATAAGCGGTCAGTATTTTTATCTATTATTTTAGGACATTCATTATTTATTCTAATGTTTTAGAATTAATATTTAATTATTCATTCAACATTATAGATATATTAGGGTAAATTAATATAAACATCCATATCAATAGAAATATACTTTATATTCATGTAAACATATTCGTTTTACATCAATAACACTCTCATCTCAACAATTACATTTTCATACTAAAGAAGTTGCACAAAAAAATTACTATTGAATTACTTTCATCAAAGATATATCAAAATAACATTTTAGCCTTAACTTTCTCAACTATTAAGCATAAAATATACTTATAATCCATTATCATTTCTATATAATCAATATGTTTAGTAATATTAAACATAAAGATCTATGCATGCTCCTTATCCTTAGTGAATATTGATAAGTTGATGTTTTCAATTTTATTTTTATCAGAGAATGAGACATTTAAATGGCCAACCAATTTACAACATCTAGAACTGGGTGAAAACAGTTTGAGCAACGAATTTCTTTCATCTCTGAAGAACCTTCCACATCTTCAATATCTTGATTTAAGCTACAATCAATTAGAAGGAGCTGTAGATATAAGCGGTCAGTATTTTTATTTTCTATTTTATTAAAACATTAAAAAAATTCAGATATTATATTATAATATTTTAGAATTAATAAACATACATACACTTGATTACAAGTCATAATTAATTTCATGTTAAGATAATTAAGATTAAAAATATCCATAAACTACCGTATACATAATAGTTCACATTATAAAATATTGTAAAAAAATACACTTTTATTTAAGTAGATGTGACTCCTTCCCAATATGCATGCTCCTTATTTTTATTTATTGTGATTACAGATAAGTTGACCCTTGTAGAGTAGATAAAATTTGTTTAATTATTGGTAAAAAAAATATGTATTTTTGTATTCTTTTCCTGTGTCACCGTTATCGAACTCATGTTGAACCACTCTTAAATATGGAATTTTATTCTCAATATTCTTCAACCTAAATAGTTATATATTTATTTATTTATTTATTTATTGATGGAGTTTAACACTGATGTGGTAACACTAACTAAAATCAAAATAAAATTCAATCTAAATATAATAATGTTAAATTCTAAATACAATATAATGATGTTAAATTCTAAATACAATTCAAAATCACAATATAGTTCAAATTATTTAAAGATATGATAACATTTAGGAATTTTGGTTTTTTAATATAATTTAATATTTAGAATTTATAATTAATTTTGTGAACCAAACCCAACTCATCACGGATTCAACATAGGTGAGTTGGGTTCTTAGTGGACCACATTCATTTTGAATCTGTGTCAAAATTTGTAACTTTTTTTAACTTAATTTGACTCGAACTCATGATAAGTCAAATTGATTCATGAATTTTAATCTATTTTGACAATTTCGTTTGTTGGTAAATTGTCTCATTCTCCTTTTTCTTCCCGTAGTCAATATGTTTTCTGTTATTATAATCCGTAGATAACAATAATTTATATACAAATTTTATTTTGTGGATAATTTTTTATGAGAAATTTAACATTTTAAGTTACTCTTATTTTAACATTTATCCAATGTTAACGTACGTAAAAAAATCTATTTAATCAATCAATTAATAAATTATGGTTAATTTTATTTTTAAGATAATTAATATTTCAAAAGTTAAATTACAACACAACCGTTTGTATTATAAAAAAAGTATTACAGATATAAACTATCGATAGTTATATTCACTATAAGAAAAACATAGGATAACTTTCTTTGGATTATGTTTAGATTATATTTGGACTATTTATCTTTTAAGTTTTGGATTATGGGTGAAACTAAACTTCATTAAAATTATGTTTCAATTTTATTTAAATATTGGATTGTGTTATGTTTTAATTTGATTTGTATTAAATATCATTCAATTTGATGAATTATGTTTGAATAAATTTAATTTAAATTATTATATATGATTAAATAATATTGTATTAGGTATTATATAGAGCAAAGGGATAAATAATTTTGATTGTATGGATTATTTTTTTCGTACTAATAAATTACTTGACAAAATTGGTTTTGGAAGTAAATAATGTGTGTGAAATTTTACACATAGGTAATATTAGTAACTAATATATCCAATGTTAATTTATCCAATAATGACGACTTGCATGCCGTGAATATATAACGAAAGATTTCTAATAGCAACAATTTACCTACATAATGTGAGGCCCAATTACCCACTCATGACATCACAACACTCATAGATTCTCTGCATTTCTCATGAATGTTATCATCAATAACGTTTTTCAATGGTTATTTGTCTAGTCTTTGTTTCTTTATCAAATACTTAGTCAAAGTATTGCAACTCTTTTATGTATTATGCTTGCTAGAAAGATTTCTAACTATCATTTCTACCTCTCTTTTTTATCTATGAAAGTGGTGTAAGTAAATATAGTAAAAGTTAAAATTTACATTAATATCTTTCATCATAGTCAACTTTTAGAGGTTAAACTTAGACTAACTTTTTGGAAAAATAATACTTTTAGTTATTTGAAAGTAAACTAGTTTTGTAATGCTTCTGGGCGAAGAAAAATATAACTCTTCACATTAATGTTTGTTGACTTTTATTAATTCTTTTTTTTTTTGCAGGATTATCAACTTCATCCAATTTGACGAATCTTTATCTACGCCATAATAATATCCATAATTTTGTTAACCATCAAGGTATTAAAGAAAAAATGATTTAAAATGGTTTAATTTATTGTTTAGAGACAAAGAAAAGATATATTAGATAAATTTATAATACTAACACATTGTAGAATCCCATAATTTTCTCAACGTTGGTATATTTACTTTGCACAAAATATATTTGTCACCTTCCTAAATGCATATATTATCTATCTCATTTAGTCTAACGCTTATTTACATTTGTTTTTAATTTAATTGACATATCTTTCAGGCTTAAAAGGTCTCAGTGGATTGGATGTCCTTGATTTAGATTGGAATATGATAGATGGAAACAAACTAAGAGAGTCATTACGAGCTTTATCATCATCCATTAGAAAGCTTTCTATATCTTACAATAACTTCAAAGGAACAATTTTAGCTGAAGGTAGTAATATTAATGATTTTCACAAAGATAAATTAATTTCATAATTGTGTTACATTAAGATTTATATATATATTTTCTACTGCGCAGATTTTCATGATTTAAGTAACCTAGAACGTTTGAGATTGGATGGAAATAATAACATGGAGAATGAATTTTTCGAAAGTATTGGAAACTTGACATCCTTGAAAGCTTTGTCTCTTTCATACTGTGATATAAATGACACCCTTCCTGAAGATGGTAATTATATTATTATTTAACGTTATTCATGAAATAGATGTTATATACCATTTTTCTTAGTTTCATTGAAATCTTTATACCTTTCTGATTATAACCTTTGTTAGATGTTTTCTTGTTTCTTCAAATTTTCATTCAGATTGGTCTAAGATGAAGAAGTTAGAAGAATTATATCTAATAGACAATGGATTTGAAGGATCTCTTCCCAATTCTTTTGCTAACATGACATCTCTTCGGATATTGGAACTTTCTCAAAATAACTTCATTGGAAGGTTTGATTCTAACATTGCAACACTTACATCACTTGAAGAATTTGGTTTCGAAGAAAACCAATTTGAAGTTTCTATTTCTTTTTCGTCATTTGCCAATCATTCAAACCTTAAAGTCATCCGGGGTAAAGGCAATAAAATCATAGTGGACTCACAACACAATTTGCGCACTTGGATTCCAAAATTTCAATTAAGTGAACTTAGCTTGTCTTCAAAAATTGAGACTAGCTCTTTTCGGCTCCCCAGATTTCTTCTTTATCAAAAAGAGTTAGTTACAATAGATTTTAGTAGTTTGAAGTTGGAAGGAAGATTTCCTCATTGGTTGTTAGAAAACAACACAAAATTGACTGAAGTAACTTTCAAAAATTGTTCTATGACTGGTACTATGCAATTACCATTGCATCCCCTTCTTGAGTTGAAGAGCATTGATGTATCTAGCAATATCATAATTGGTGAAATTCCAAGTAAGAATATCAGTTCAATTTATCCAAATTTGAAAAATCTAAACATGTCTAGAAACCGCATCCAAGGTTCAATTCCGCGTGAGTTTGGCCAAATGAAATATTTGTCTGAGTTGGATCTTTCAAACAACCAATTGTCTGGAGAAATATCAGATGACACATTTGAAGCTGCACAACAACTCGATTTGTTGATACTTTCAAATAATACGCTCGAGGGGCCCATCTTTACAATACCCGCTAATTTAAGGTCTTTATCATTAAATGATAATAAATTTAGTGGTAAACTTCCAAGCAATATTTTTAACACATCCATCATTTTATTGGACGTAAGCAATAATCATTTGGTAGGAGACATTCCAAGCCTGTTGACAAATTTTTCAAGTTTATCGGAACTTCGTATGTCCAATAACCACTTTGAAGGGTCCATTCCATTACAATTGACACAACAACTTGGAGATCTAAGATATTTAGATCTCTCCCAAAATAATTTGACTGGTCTTGTACCATCATTTCTAAATTCTTCTGTGAAATTTATCCATTTGAGCAATAATCGTTTAACAGGATTGTCCAAAAAGATGTTCAATGGAAACTCTCCTTTAGTGATGTTAGACCTTAGCTACAATGAAATATCTGGCAACATTCAAGATATGATGCAAGACCTTAGTTATACAAAGTTGAATTTTCTCCTTTTAAAAGGTAATCACATTAGTGGGGATATACCTAAGCAATTATGTCAGTTGATAAATTTAACCATGTTGGATCTTTCAGACAATAAATTGTTTGGAGAAATTCCCCATTGCTTGGGGACAATGCCTTTTGATAATAAGAACCTTGATCCATCATTGAATGCATCAAAGGGAAGCTTCGTTGTTCAAGAATATACTCAAGCACCATTACCATCAGAGCATAAGAAAGAGAAAGCAAGTTTCAGTACAAAGAGAAGTACCCTTACTTTCACCGGAAGCATTCTTGCTTACATGTCTGGAATTGATTTATCCCTAAATAAACTGAAAGGAAATATTCCACATGAGCTTGGAAACTTGACTAGAATTCGAGCATTGAACTTGTCTCATAATGATTTGACTGGACAAATTCCAAATTCTTTCTCAAATTTGAAGCAAACAGAGAGTTTAGATCTTTCTTTTAACAAGTTGAGTGGCCAAATTCCTCCTGAGCTCAGTGTCCTAACCTCACTTGAAGTATTAAGTGTGGCACATAACAACTTATCAGGCCCAATACCTAAACAGACAAACCAATTTGCCACATTTGATGAAAGTAGCTACGAGGGTAACCCATTCCTTTGTGGACCTCCACTACTAAAGAGCTGCAATCCATCTTCTGCAATTTTTCCAAAGAACTTAAGTATTGATAAAGACAATAATAGTTTGGTGGACACGTATGTCTTTTGTGTGAGCTTTGTTGTATCATACACATTAGCATTGTTAGCAACCATTGGAGCTTTATACATCAATCCTTACTGGAGGCAAGCATGGTTTTACAACATGGAATTGGTCAGTTTAAATTGTTATTACTTTATTGTGGACAATTTTTGTAGGTTTTGTAATGTGAGGAATATGTAGCATGAACCTTGTATTCCTAGGATATCTATTTCAGAGTTATTCAATAAAGTAAATCATGCAATTATTTCTAAGTTAAGATATGTCTATAATAAATAAACTTTTACTCCATGTATTTCTAATTTAAATGAAACCTAACTCTAACCAACAAATTCATCACATTTTAACAACATATATGAACTGAACTCAATTGAAAAAATGTAAGATATTAACTTCTTACATAGAGACATCTCGTATTACAAAAAACACAATTTTGATATCCAATAACTTTAAGATGTGTGTTGGACTGTAAAACCAACAGCAAGTGCACCAATCGTAGTATAGCAAGTGATAAATATCATTCTCTCCCAAAAGACTCATGCAACACATGACATCAAAGTGAACAAAAACACAATAAACTCTTTTTGGTATTTTTATCAAATAGTTTGTGTAAGAAATTTAACATAGAGTATCTACAATTTGTTAAAACTAGAGTTCATCCACTTTATTCTCATGCATTAATAATCATCTCAATTCCATATTCAAGCCAAAATCACAATTATACTTAAAGCCTATCCCTAGTGACTTTGCACCTATAATAAACTCATCAAGTTCCAAATCCTTGAATCCTCAACAAGTAACCATGCATTAAGTTCAAGAGTTTTAAGATTATTAATGTATCATGTTCTATCCCTGGATACAAGCTTCATTAGATATCCAATTTTAGTTCTAAGTTCATTTCATATTTCCCAATACATCAAGAACTACAATTCAAGCCATGGGTGATCAAGCCACAATAAGCATTAAGCACAAAAATCAAATACTAACTTTGAAATAGAAAAGCATATGTATTAACATCACAAAATACATAAGATTCAGTTTATTACATCTAATCTCAACAAATAGGAAAAGTCCTTCATGGAGGAGAACTTAGGGTTTTACAAAATTGAAGAGATAAGGAAGAAATTAAAAACGTAGAGAGGTGCACAACGTTTCTCAAGGTTTTTTGCAGTTGTTCCATGCTCCAATTATGCTTCCCCTTCGCATTTTCACCTCAAATTCATGTCTGTTAAAAAATAATGTCTTAGTTTCTCACACCAAGAGGGGGGTGAATTGGTGAAGCATAAAAATATAAGCTTTCAAAATCTTTTTCACAAAATAGGATGCCTTTACGCTTTTCTTGAATCGCAAGTAAAATGATATGTAATGCAGCAATTCACTTAATCGAATACACAAACAGTTTAATCGACTATAATGAAAAAGTATAAGATTAGAGAATTCAAACGCTGGTTTTTATACTGATTCGACCAAACCTACATCCAGTGTCCTTCCAACCACAAGAAGCAAATGTACTATAAAGATTAAGGTTTTTACACCAAGGTTTTTATAGCGACCTCACGTCAAAAATGTAAAACACCTCTCTAACCCTCTAATATAATATAGGCAATAAACAATACAGACACGCAACAAGAACACCCTCTTCTGTTGTCAAACCCTTTAAGCCACCCTCAAAGTCAAGAGCACAATTCTTCTTCCTGTAACCACAACAGGGAAACCAGCCAATCTTCACAGATTGCAAATTCTTGATCGCGTAGAGTACACCTCTTTATGCAGATTGATCAAACGTTCAAACCCAGCAAATCTTGCTTCTCAAGAAACCTCTAAGCCTTGATCACTACGGTCAACCTCTGGTTCTTGGAGCTTTTCTTTTCCCTGTAAGGAATCACAGTGTTTTCTGAAAGATATGAAAGTGTTAAAATCCAAAAGTCCTTACATAATTCAAATCAGCGTCAATTTATAGTATTACACACATCAGACACATTTCAATTGATTTAGCTATTAATCTAGTTGAATACACTTTGCAGTTATAACATACTAACAACAATCACAACATTGAATTGAATGCACATTTAATACAATCGACTTGCAATAAATGCTTGGTCAACATGTTTAAAAATATGATCGGTATGTCAGTTGTGACAAGCATTTAACAGTTTTCAAAAACTTCACAGACTTAATCGAATACAAGAAGCATACAATCGATTAAGTAAAACACCTAGAACAATTTTTGAAAACTTTTCTCTTCAAAATATCTCACAGCACACTTGAAAAGAGTTTGTGCAAACCCACGAGTTTTAATCGATTCATCCCATAATGTAATCGACTTAAAACTGTTGCTTTGTCACACATTAATGTTCAACCAAAGTGCTTGTGGTTTTTCATTTCCGAACACTTATGTTATGCATACACATATAAAATCACATATTAAACACAATTGTATGCTTTACACAACACAATAACGTTCACACATATGCTTGTACAAATATAACACAGTAAGCAAAAACATATAACATGTATAACACTGTATACACATGTGTTATTATTAAATATATGTTGTCATCATCAAAAACACAGTCATCACTGAGATTGTGTAGGTTTTAGCTAAACCTGTGCTCCTCCTATCATCAATCTCAACAATCTCCCCTTTTTCTGATGATGCACAACCATGATTAATAAAATCACGTTCGTACACACATTCACAATCACAAATTATATCAAATTCTCCAATTACATCAAATTCTCCCCCTTTGGGCATTATAAAAAAAAAGATATACAATTTGTAATTGAAACATTGATAATCAATCAGATAAAGATGCATCAATTATAGTAATTGAATGATCTAGATGCTCCCCCTATCAATGATAGTCACATGACATTTATGTTTTCTCCCCCTTAATGAAAACATGTGAACTAATCATCAATATGCAATGCTCCCCCTATCATTACACATGTATTAATCTCAAAGCACAAATACATAATGCAGACATATCAGAGTAAGTATCAGAGCATATAAAAACATATTCAAACAATGTATTAGATCAAATTTTATCACTTCTTGTTTGAGCATATTGATACATGATGAATTATCAAAACATTTTAATCTCTTATTATCTCATTAATCATATACACAACGGATAAACATAGAGATATAAGATGAATAAACAATCAAGAGATAGTTAAATAAGGTTTAAAGCTATCAGATATCATAAGTTTGGAAACTTCAAACCCAATGACGAAACCCAATCGATTTGAATATCATCATAATCGACTTTCTTTGTTGTACAACATTATTGATTTTCCATTTGATCTCAGACAGCAAGCATTGTTCCTACATAACCTTTCAAGCTTTTCCAGATCAAGCTTTTTTAGCATTTATTCATTACAATAGTTAACACAGTTAATGTATGGATAAGCAATGATGTGAATGTAACAATATAATGAGCAAATTGCATTCATACACACATGATAAACAATTTCCAATCTGATTAAGTTGATATACACATCAAGTCATTCAAACACAGATTGAAAAAAATAAATCTGATTTCATTAATAATCAACCAATGAGTACAATCAGATATAAACCAAAAACGAATTATGGAAAATAATGCCAACCATTACAAAATAAAACATCAAAACATAAGATCGCAACAAAACAACTGATTGATTTTAAATTCTTTTCTTATTCTTCTTCTTCTTCAAGTAGTTACTAAGAAGCATGTCACTGTTGCTCTCTTCACCAACATTGTCATCATGACTTTCATCTTCTTCCATCTCCTCCGTTGCACTCCCTACTGGTGTACTACCTTCCTTACCAGAATCTCTTCATCTGCCACCTCCTCATTTTGAGCATCCAGAATCAGATGCTCTTTTACATCCAATGCATCTTGCCTGATTCCTTGGCAAACAATCTTTAAAGACCTTATTTCCTTTAGTATAGCTTTTTCAAATTCAGATCGAGGTCTATAGGAAATGGAAGATGATCCTACAACATCATTATCTTCTTCAATATACTCATCTTTAAATTACCAACCATCAGGAGTATGTTGTAGACCCATGCGGTGTAACTCAGATTTTATATCATGTTTGTCCTGCCATATGACTCGCTTGATTCATTGACACACTCTACTCCAAAATGAATCAAAACTTTAGAGATGAAGACACGATAAGGTAGCATGGCCGACTCCAATCTTGTTACCTTTAGCATGTTCTCAGATACTACAGCAGGTCAGTCAACTTAAATGTTCTCCTTGATATCCTTTAGAAGATACAGGTCTTCCGTAGTTGCTTGTGCATGGTTACTACCCCTTGACATCAATATCTAGGATATGACAAAGACAACCAACCCTTCATCCTTCTTCATCCGTCCGGTCTTATAGTGAGAATAGTCTTTTATTTCATCTGGATTTCTTAGACTATCCTAATATACTGAGAATTTATGAAATCCTTCTATGTCCAGATAACATTTCTCTCCTCCTAACTTGAAGCCAACAATATTCGTCAATACTTTATCAGTCAACTTGATATCTACACCCTTAACTCTGGAACAAAGTGTTCCATCACTTATTTTGAGATTAGAGTAAAAGACCCTTACAAGTTCAGGGTACCATGGGTCGACCATCTCAACGAATTTCTTTAAGCCCTAACGGCTCAACCAACTTTGAAACAAAAATTCCTCTTTCCTGAAAAAGCTCAGTTTCAGATATTTGTGAGTGATCAGCTTCCTCCTTTTCCAACAATCTAGGAAATTTGACTACGTACTATCATCGCTGATCCATCCGTCCAAGTTTGATCCTTTCCTCATATTCTTGTGGATCAGTGTCTTCACTCTCTTTCTTTGAGATGAAGAGGATGCCATTTGATATAGGGTGTGGAAGATAAATCTCAGAATACCAAAGAGGAAAGGATTTCAATGTTTACGGAGAAAGCGTGAGTGACAAATTTCTTCGTTTAGAGTTAATAGACCAGTAAAACTAATTTGGAGGGAACCCAAAATTTCCACTTACGCAGTAAAACAAAATTCAATCGATTTCAACAGTTTTAGGTTTTCAAAATAGAGGAGGCTCATAACAGAGAAATAATCAATTTTGTTAATTTCATAGTCAACTTTGTGTTTTACAAAGCATTTCCAAAAACAGAGAAACACATACAAAGAACATAGTCGACTCTATTCATAATACAATCGATTAAAAATCGTGTTAACAGATTTTCACACAAACAAATCAATCATACAAACATTTATCCATCATGCATATAACAATCATTCATACAGTTATTTATGATGCATGAATGGATGAAAAATAAATTGATACAATTACCACAAGTAGATACTTAAGAGCTTAAAATTTGTTGCACTTGAAGTTCATCCTTGAGCTCTGTTTCTGGTATAGTAGTAGCTACTTTTCTGCAAAACAACTTAATGGTTTTGATGCAGGTACCCACACAAACTATTTAGTAGGAATGAAAAATTTGTTTTAAAAAAGAGTGAAAGGTACCCTTGAGAACAATGCATAATTGAGCATCAATTTTCAACCAACACGTAATCGCAACGAAATCAATAGTTTTCATGTTCTGAGTAATATGATTAACATACCTCTGACTCTTAAGCCAAAGTTTAACATCTCATGCCCAAATCGCATAATTATTGTCATCTAACTTATCAATAGATAAATGTTGCACATTGACATAGTTAGTATATATGGGCGAGTCAGACATATTGGTGATGAAAGAGATATCAGAAGGGGAAGAAGCCATGACCAAGCAAGAGAGAGTAAAAACCTAAAACCTGAAAGAGGCTCAATCAACACAACAGGATATATCTAAAGAAAGGAGGTTGCGACGAGACCAACGAATGTGATCGGCGTCGGAGAGGATGACACACGCACTGCCACTAACGACTAATATAGTAGAAGCAAATTCTGATTGGTGCATGAGAACACGTCTGGACTCCAATGATAGTGATACCAACAGTATTCTGGTCGCTTGGGCGAGACGAGCAAAATCACGTGTTGTCGATTAAAACTGATGCTCGAACGATAGTGATAATGGTGGTAGCGACAACAACGACGATTGTAGTTGAGTCCGAACAACGAACATTTTTCCAAAAAACTTGACTCTAGATATCATGTTGAATATAGTGAAAATTATGTATAAAATTAATCTCTTTTGTGTTGAATACACACATAAAATTCTTTATTTATAATAAAGGAAATATGAGCTAATACTGTAATATATAAAAGAAATAATAACAAAATAAAAGAAAAAATATTTAAAATATCTAATACTGTAATATATAAAAAGTTTACTTCTTTTTGTTTGGGTATATCAAGATGCTTTTACTTCTATATACTTGACTTTCGACATCATTAGACTTTATTTCCTCTTTAGCCCCAAATATTGTATTCACTAGTAAAAAAACAACTTTTAAAGGCGCCCAATACGCTTCGGTTTTAGAAAAACCGAAGCATATTCAAACGTGGTGGCATTTTTGTAATTAATGGAAACTTATATGTTTCGGTTAATGGGGAATTGGTGCCTGAAAGTGATACTACCTCGATTGTCTAAGCTACCCGACGCAGAACCGGTGCCTAAAGACGCTATTACTGCACCGTAAAATATAATGGTTTTCAGTTCCTCTTCTCTCTCACTCAGATCTCCTTCTCAGTTCCTCTTCTTCTCTCTTCTCTCTCGCTCAAATCTCAAAGCCACCACTCCGCTACTCCGCTGCTCCGTTGCTCCGTCGTCGCCACTTCGTTGCTTTGCTTTCACGGTACCCTTCTCACTCTTCCTCTTTTTCTCAAACGCTCAGATCTCCTTCTCACAGTTCCTCTTCTTCTCTCTTCTCTCTCGCTCAAATCTCAAAGCCACCACTCCGCCGCTCCGCCTCGTCGTCGCCACCATTCCGTTGCTCCGCCATCGCCACCTCTCCTTCAACGCCGCCGCTCCGTTTTCGCTGCCCAAAGCCATGGCTGCATCCCACCCCGCAACCCCAACCCGTGACGCGATCTCAGATCTCACTCCACCACCGGACGCGATCTCAGATCTTACTCCACCGCCTAGTGCGGCCCGTGCCAGTGGTGGAGCCGCTGGCCTAGCACCCGGTCTAGCCCCCTTTTGGTGCCAATGGTGGTCACGACAAAGCGTCTCTGCGGCGCAAGGGAGTTCCACTCTTCAGCGACTGTTGGCGGAGGTTTGGGGACTTTGCGACTGTTGGCAGAGGTTTGGGGTGTTTGGTCATCCGATTTGGGGGTTAGGGATTTCAATGGGGTTTTGACTGGATTTGGGGGTTAGGGATTTGAACGGGGTTTTGACTGGATTGGGGGTTAGGGATTTGAACGGGGTTCATGTATTGCTGAGTCAAAAACATTCATCTGTGATGAAGATGACAAGAACAATCAATCTACTTGTTCCCTATTTCCTGATTCAATTTTTATTTCAAATTTTTGGGTTTTTGAATCTGCTTGTTCACTGTTATCAATTTTTGGGTTTCTGCTTGAGAGCTCCAGGAACAGAGGTTCAGAGGCTGGTGGAAAAAATTAAAAAACAAACACATTACTGCCTCGGTTACGTAAAAACCGAGGCATAAATCCTATCTTTTTTAACCCAATTCACAACCGAGGCATAAAACATACCCCTTTTTACCTCGCTGGTATATACTTCGGTTGTAGAACCGATACCTATAAGCAAAAGTAACCGGTGTCATATCCTCTCAATGCACTAGTGATTAGATTCAGTAATAATTACTATATAGTTTCCTTTCCAGTATATATCCTTACAAAGACTTTTACGCCTTAACAATTTATTTTATTGGTGGATATGGTCAACATTCATACTTTTGTAAAATAGAAATTGAATGTTTATGGTTAACATTCAATGGTATATTAAAAAGTATGGAAAGGACAATGAAGAAAAAAATTATAAATTTGCAATCAGAACAATACGTATGATAATAAAAACAAAGCACATAAAAAAAAATAGAAACAGACAAAAAATAATGCATGTCTTATCTCCAAGTTCAAACGGTTACGAAGTTTTATTCTTTTCTTATCTTTCCTTTTGTTTAAATAAAATGTAATTATTGGTTTGGTAGACAAAAATATTTTAAGTTAGTTTTTATTTTTTAAAAGATTTCAATTACGTCCTAAGTTCTAAAAGAAATTCCAATTACTTTTTAATTTTTGAAAGAGTGTTTCGATTATATTCTCTTTTTAAAAAAATATTTTAGATGTATGTAGTTTGGGTATATCAAGATGCTTTTACTTGCATATACTTAATTTTAGACATTATTGGACTTTATTACAGCGCCAAATATTTTATTAGATTCAATAATAATCTTACTAGTTGAACAAATTTGTGGATATATCCACGGTCAACATTCATATTTTTATAAAATACAAATTGAATGTTTATGGTCAACATTCAATGGTATTTAAAATGTGTGAAAAGGACAAGGAAGAAAAAAATTATAAATTTGCAGTCAGAACAAAATAAAAACAAAGCACGTGAAAAAAAAAAATATAAATAGAAAAAAATAATGCCGGTCATGTCTCCAAGTTGAATCCCCTATCTCTTTCTACGGAGTTTTTTTCTTTTTTATGTTTTCTTTTATTAAAATAATTACTCGTTTGGTCTTTATTTTAATTAGATCTGTTTTTTTTTTTAATTTTTTTAATTACGTTATAAAAATTAAAAAAATTAGTTGAATTTTAATGAGTGCAACAGCTCCTCAATCTCCATGATCTCCATTTTTCGAGTCTCCTCAATAGCCACCACCACATTGTCAAAACTGGATGTTAGAGTTATCAGAATTTTGTCAACAATATACTCACCAGATATCCCATCTTTACATGCCCTCATTTTATTCACCAATTCTTGTATCTTGTCAAAGTATTCTGCCACGACTTCACTCTCATCCATGACAAGAATCTCAAACTGTCTGCTCAATGCCTGCAATTTCACCTTCTTGTTCTTGTCTCCATCACCATAGGTCTTCACTAGGATGTCCCATACCTCCTTAGCAGTAGCAGCCTTGGAGATCTTGTTAAAGATCTTTGGGCTGACACACTGGTACCATAAGAATCTTGCCTTGCTGTCCAATTTCACTTGTATCTTGTAATTCTTCTTCTCTTCTTCAGAAGCCCTATCACTCAACTCAGGCAGTCCGTCTTCTATCACCTCTGAAACATCCTGGAAGCCAAAGATGGCTTGCATCTTGATGCGCCAGTCATCAAACTACTTCCCATCAAACACTGGTAATGGTCCCTGTATTCCTCCAATTCCCGCCATCCTTTCTTGCTAGATTCTTGTAGTTTCTTTGATTTTCACACACCCAAAGAAACCTTCTTTCTCCTCTTCTCGATACAAACAATTCCAGTCACAGATCACACCCACTTCACACACACCAGGAAATACAGCCTATGCTCTGATACCATATTAGACTTAGGGGCAAAAGCGAGAAAACACCAACTCAGATATCTCTGATGATAAAGTAATGCAACCACGTGACAAGAAAGAGAAAGTAGAAGTCGAGAGTTTGAGAGAGAGAGCGTAGAGTGAGATGCTCTGCTAGGGTTTCCCTCTTCCACCAGCGACAGCCAGAGCCACCACACATCGGAGCAAACAGAGAATGAGACAGAGAACAAATGAAGACACTCAAGGTACTGAATAACTTCTCAAAATTTCATTAGTAGCAAAAGTATGTGTTTACAGCTTTTATACACATGAAATGAACTGAATGTAACTGAAAATTGAAATGTTTATTGTTTATTCTAATAGCTTAACTATTTTTATTTCTTTAAAACTTCAAATGCTTAAAAAATCAAATGTGTTTAAGACAACTTGAGAACGAGTTTGTGTTCGTTAAATATTTTTCACATATGTCATGAAGTGAGATTTTATAGAAGGAGTAACTGAATTTTGTGAGACCCTGAAAATTACTCTGTAAATTACCTGTCACATCACCATTAATGCACCCCTCAATCCATGCTTATCTCATTTTAAAACCCATTTCCAAATCTGATAAACTCTCTGACATACACTGAAACCGCGCCCATCATTCTCTGAAAACGCACATGGCTTCACATGCACACACGCCACGTGTTGCAGAAGAAGCTTCTAGTTCAGAATTTAGTGGGCACGTGTCAGCTTGGGGTACGTTCGCTCAAACGAACGTGAATTTCACAAAACTAGATTTCCTAGAATTCTCTCTCTTACCTGCACCACTCATCCTCTTCCTCAGAACTCAAATCCTTCATCTTCTCCAACCTCTCTCTAGAAACCTTAAAACTTCTCTCTACTGTTACTCATTCATCTCTTCTCCGTTTAACATTCAGAACCGTAGGAACGTTCCTTACGCCGTGAACTTCATTTTGGTCCGAACAACTTCAGATTCTGTTGACGGTAAGATTTCCAACTCATAAGCTCGTTTCTGGAATTCCTTCGAACCCAGATTCAGTTACATGCAAGGGCTTAAGTTGATATCGTTTACGTTTCTTTGGTTAGACTTAGTTGAAGAGAATAAGAAAGATCTTGGAGGGTAGAAAACCATAAGTTGGGCAAGTCCAAGTGATATTATTAGAACGAACACTGCTATCCAGGTAAGGGAAGCTTATATGTTTAATTTATACTGCATGTTGTATGATCTGAGTTGTATGTATGAAAATTATGAAGTTTGAGCTGTTATGAACGTTCTCTTATATTGGATATGATTTCTGGGTTGTTGAACTGTATGTTGGTTTGATACGTATGAATGATGGATGAATATTGTAATATATGAGTTATTAATATGTTGATTGTTGAATGTGAATTAATCTGGAAGTGAAAGTTATAAAGTTCATAGACTTGAGAATCATTTGAAGTATAAAGTATAGGTTAAAATGTTGAAATCTGGAAATTTGTTAAGTTTGAGAAATCTGAAACTTAAATCATCCCCTTTGATAAATGACGCTCGTCATCGTACGGTCTTAGACCGTTCGGTTTCCCTTAAAATCACTTAGAATGGAAATCTTTCATTTGGAAAGAATTCTGCTCGAGAACGAGCGTCCCCATTTGGATGTCTGAGCGTTCGTTCAGCTCAGCTGTTTAAAAATATTTGAAACTTTATAAATACGTAACGCTCGGTCTTTAACCGAAGCGTTCGCTCTTAATAGCGTTCGGCCTTACGTCGAACGTTCGTTCTTGATAGCGTTCGGCCTTATGTCGAACGTTCGTCCATAGTAACGTTCGCTCTGATACCGAACGTTCGTTTAAATGACGCACGGTATTCTACCAAAGCGTTCGTCTTAAACAGCGCTCGGTCTTATACCGAAGCGTTCGTTCAAAATAGCGTTCGTTCCAATATTTGAATATTTATTCTCTTACGTTCGTTCAGTACTGGCATCAGTTCATTTAATTGGTCAAACAGAGAGTTACGTCCGTCCGTCCAGTACTGTATTTGGACGTTCGTCCTATTTTCTTCAAAGGACTGAACGTTCGTCTTTTTGTACTCTTAAAGTTAAAGATGAGATTGATTATGAATTATGATAAATTACAGTGCGAACGTTATATTAAGTGATTTTATGATTATGGAATTTGAACGAGCGTTCCAAGGAGGAACGTCTCAGATATGTGGAATATTGAATTGGTAAAGTATGACTGTGGTTAGCTAATGCTGGCTTGGTCCATCCTGATATTCCGTGATACTCATCTTCACGTAGAAGGGGGTAGTCATGTGTGGGAATGGCAGGAGGTTCTATTCCTTAGGGGTACTTTGGATAGGGCTAACCTCGAGTGGCAGCTGTTGAGTGTATCCCAGTTACTACATCACTCGGGTGCAAGGACGCCTGTAGCTACATAGTTCATACAGTCCGGACAGTCGTCTATTATATACTTATAAACTACTATGATGGAATATGTTCAATTGTATGTTGTACGTGTGCATTGAAATGTTGAATGTGTACGTTGGATGTTTGAATTAAATATTATAAGCTTACCCTTTCGTTTTCCTTGTGTTGTCAATTGTCCATGTACGTTCGTCCTGTTTTGCAATGATCATCCGTTGTGGATGTGAGCAGATGGTGGTACGTCCCTGGAAGAAATGCTGGAAGAAGAAAATTTGAATGAAGCTAATCTGGTGGAGGTAGAAGTAAAGGCCGAGCCTTAGAGCGCTCGATAGATCAGAATTATGAATTGTTAGCTTAGTTGGACGTTCGGCTAAATATTTTGTAAAGCCGTTCGTCCTAATTATCCCTGAACCCTATTTTGAGCGTACGTTATTTGTATCTAAAACCGTTCGTTATTAGCGCTCGTTGTGTTGAGCCCTATATTGAAACTCTGCAACCTTAAGCCGTTCGGCTTTTGAACTTGGTTAATTGTAAAGACTGTTTATTTACTGTTAATTGTAATTAATTCTAAATTATGGTAATTACTATATTTTGAGATGTTACAAATTTCATATCCACTTTATTTTAATGTGTAACCTTGTAAAAACAACTTTATTGTACTTAGCTTGAAAAGACAACTCGTACTTATTATTAAACTTAGGAGGGAAAGTTTAATGGATAACCCGAAGAGACTTTGTGTACTCATAAGATAAAAGTAATACTGAAGAACACTTGTAAACATTTGTTATTTTGTAAGTGAAACTTTTCACAATTTTTAATGGAGAATTAGGTGTAACTAAGGATAACAAGAACTTGGATTGACTATAGGTAATGCTCAGTATTCGTCCCGTCTAAAATTTGTCCCATTACTTATAAGGTATTTATAAAAAAATATCCAGTTTTTTTTTATCTGCAAGTACCTATTAATACCTGGAATATATATATATATATATATATATATATATATATATATATATATATATATATATATATATATATATATATATATATATTATATTTGTGTGTGTGAATATTCATATTCACCAAAAATAAAATTACATTAAATTTAAATTTACATATCTAATAAGTTAACTTATTATTATAATGAAATTTTATTGGATTATAGATTTTATTGTATAATAAAATTGTTTTACAAGAGATTAATTTGAACATGTTTAAATTATTTGTTTCGATTATATATTAAATGCTATTTAATTGTATATTTATAACTTTATTTAAATTTATATATTAGGATAGTAACATGTCAGGTTGAACATGAATAATATGTTATCATACTTGTTACCCTCTCACTACCTATTAGATATCCACATTAAAATAATCACATATTTTCTTTTGAAGGTTTAATGATTGGGGAGGTTATTATTAGTGGTGACATGTACCAATTGGTCCCTCAATGAAAAATTGATGCAATTTGATTCTACTCTTAAATTTGTATAATGACGTTAAATGTTAGGTAAAATGGTTTGATTAAAATCCGTGTGTGAAAAATTGATGCAATTTGATTCTACTCTTAAATTTGTATAATGGCGTTAAATGTTAGGTAAAATGGTTTAATTAAAATCCGTGAGTTAATTAAAACACGTGTCAGGGCATTTGATATTTTAAACATTAAAAATTTAGTAAAGTTTAATTAAAATTAAATTGAGAATGTTTGTCACGAAATTAGGGTTCTTTCATCCACTTTAAGGTTCTATATTCGAAATTAGGGATTGATTGAGTGAGGGATTGAGAGAGCGAGCGAAATTAGAGATTGATTGAGCGAACTTCTTCCTCTTCTTCTTGTACTAGGTTTTCGCGACATTTGGTGGCTATGTGCATGATCATTTTCGAACAACGATGGTGCATTTACGGTTTCATCGTTGTGCTCTGCTGCTTGTTTGTGCGATATAAGGAGAAGATTTAGGCTGGTGCTTCACGTTTTGGTTTGCTGCAAGGTGGTTCGTGGTTCAGATCTCTGTTCCAATTTGGATTTTGTTTCAGGTGTGTGTCACGATGGTAGTCTCTATGGTACAGGGTTGCTTTGCGTTTTGTGGTGCGATGGAGATGCGATTCACTACAAGTGGGTCTATGTGGAGGTATATGATGTTGTTTGCGAGGTGGTTTTGGCTAGATCTAGTGCGTCGTCAACGTCAATGGGCGGTGGCTGACGACACTGTGGTGGCTTCAATGATTATCTAAAGTTTGGTTCTGACAGAGAAGATGAAGATGATAGTGACATTTCATCATTTGCTCCTACTTAAAATATCTTTACTATGCCATATCATTTAAATAATTCACATCAATATGTTATGTATACTTTTACCGTTCTTCAACCAATTTAACAGGAGAGATCTAATTGTATTAATTTTTCATAGTTAGGAATCTAATCGAAGGAAAAAAATAATTGAAAGACCAATTTAAAATAAGTCACCTGAAATAAACACCTACTGAATAATTAAAATTTTTTTGAACTTGTGAATATCAGTTGCATATCCATTTTCAAAATAGCACCTCCCGTAAAACCACTCGTTCCCAAAATAACACCTCCAAAATAGCACTTGAAAAAACAACATTAACTACAAAATATCTGTCTCCAAAACTCCCACCACCACAGCCACCCAAAGGAACACCTATTTCACATCCACCATTGCCATTACCACCAGCTGAGTCACCACTATTGCCTACTCCAACAACATACCCCACACCAACCGAAGCACTAACAACGTCAGCTCCAACACCAGCCCCTGCACACAAAAGCAAAGCGCCAAAACCATCAGTTGTTCCTTCACCACTAAGTATCACTCTAACATTTGCACCAAGGCCTTTGATTGAAACACCAACATTGAAGAAGACACGCCAGAACCTCCTCCCCACAAGCACAAGAGATATCACTCGCAATATTTGGCTCGAGCACCAGCCTCACTAGTTGAAGATATTACTGTTAGTTCACGCTATTTGGAATTATGCAGCAAAGGCAAAAGGATAATGCATAGAGTGGTACAAAGATAGAGAAACTGAGAGGAATCTCATTAATTGTTGAATGAAAATGTATAAGTATATATGTAATCAGAAAACAAAGGTCTAATTGTCATGTTGACAGTTATAGTAGTTTGGATTATAACAACACTCCCCTTTAAACCATACTCTCTATAGATTTAACATTAAGTAAATCTTTCAATCTTTCAAACCTATTTTGCCTCAAAGCCTTTGTAAAAACATCAGCTACTTGATCTTCTGTAGAGCAGTGTAATAATTCCAATCTTCCTTTGCTGACTCTCAAGAAATGAAATTTTGTCTCAATGTGTTTACTTCTTCCATGGAATACTGGGTTCTTTGATAAACTATTGGCAGATTTATTGTCTACCAGAAGTTGTATTGGTTTTCTACATTCTAGCCTCAAATCATCAAGAAGTGCCTCCATCCACACACACTGATAAGTTGTTTCTGTAGATGCAATGTATTCTGCTTCACAGGATGAGAGTGCCACCACACTTTACTTTTTAGAGAACCACGAGATAGGTGCTCCCATGTACTTGAAAAAATAGCCAAACGTACTCCTTATATCAAGCTTATCACCACACCAATCAGAATCACACCAAACCTCTAGAACACCTTCCACACTGCTTTGCATTTTAGGAAATAAGAGACCAAAATGAGTTGTTCCCTTCAAGTATCTCAAAGTATGTTTGGCAGCTGACAGATGTGATAACATTGATTCATTCATAAATCTGCTCAACAATCCAACTCCATAGCTAATATCTGGTCTACTGTTGCAAATATATCTGAGTGACCCTACAATTTGTTTGTATAGAGTAACATCTACCTTCTTCTCATCTGCTTGATCTGTCAACTAGGTTTGCTATGACAGGAATTAGAACACTGTTGTAGTTCTTCATGTTGAATCTTTTCAAGACTTCGTTAATGTATCTTCTTTGATGAAGAAATACTCCATCCGCTGTTTGCACGAACTCCAGCCTGAGAAAGTAACTCAGATTGCCAAGATCTGTCATATCAAATTCTTCTTTCATTCTCTTTTTGAATTCTTCAATTTCATCTGTAGAGTTTCCAATCATTTGAAGGTCATCTACATACAGACAAATCAACAAAGTAATTTGTTGTCCAACTGACTTCACATAAACTCCAAATTCCATAGAACATTTCTGGAATCCCAGTCTGAGAAGCAATGCATTGATGTGGTTGTTCCAGGCTCGAGGTGCCTGTCTAAGCCCATATAAGGCTTTGTTCAACCTATATACCTACTGCTCTTCACCTTTCTTCTCAAATCCAGGGGGTTGTCTCACATAAATCTCCTCTTCTAATGGTCCATTCAAGAACGCTGATTTCATATCCATTTGAGAAATTTTCCAGCCTTTAAAACTGGCCACTGCAACCACTAATCTCACTGTTTCAAGCCTTGCAATTGGTGCAAAGACATATGTGAAGTCAACTCCAGGTTTCTGCAAAAAATTCTTTGCAACCAATCTAGCTTTGAGCTTTTCTATACCTTCATCCGATTTGTACTTGGTCCTAAACACCCACTTGACCTCAATGGGTTGTTTGTGTTGAGGCAATTCTACGATCTCCCATGTTCTATTCTTCTCAATTGTCTTCAACTCCTCCATCAATGCTTCTTTCCACTCCTTTACATCAATTGCTTGCCTCAAAGTAAGTGTTTTTGCATCAGCCAAGACAGCAAGGTGGACGAGATCACCAGAATATGCTATATCATTGTCTGCAAACACCTCATGGTCTGCGAGTCTAGTAGAGGGAAATCTTGCTCTTTGAGATCTTCTACTATTAGTTTCAACATTAGTAGCATCATGTTTAACACTATCATAGTTTCTGTCTTCTAACCAACTAGGCACTGAACCTATTTTCACGTCTGCCTCGGCTTCCTTGTAGTCAAATGTTGTAGCCTCATCCACTATCACATCTCTACTGATAACAACTTGTTTCTTCTTTGGACTGTACAACCTATAAGCACCTGTTGAATGGTAGCTAACAAGGATGAAGGTTTCACTCTTATCATCCAACTTCTTTCTTCTCTCATCTAGAATATGTTTGTATACTAGTACAAAAATCGCTTACAACGTCGAATATTTTAGGCTTTTAACGGCGAATTCGCAAACGACGTTATATCAAGAGATATTAAATTGACGTCGAATTTTAAAAAAATTCAACGTTAAATTAACGTCGAATTTCGAATTTTGTCAATATACGACGTTAACTTAACGTCGAATTTTGTCAATATTCGATTAATCAATTTTTTTATTATTTTTTTTTAATTAATTGTGATCCTTTTTAACAACTCTACGATATCTGAAAAGCAGAAAAACAAAAAATTTCAAGTTTTTGGTATTTTATAAAGCATGAACTTTGATCAACAACAAACAACAATAACCAACAACAAACAAGTTCAATCAAACAACAGCAAATAAGTTCAACCAAACAACAACGACAAACAAGTTCAACCAAACAACAACCATAAACAAGTTAAAAAAAACAACAAACAAGTTCAACAAACAAGTTCAACAAACAAGTTCTTCAAAATGAAAACGAAAACTAACCTTCAAAAGATGGGTTCATCGGAATAAAGTGTCGTCACCTGTGAGAGAGAAAACAGAATGCATCTATGAAGGACAAGAACACGAAAATAATCGGTTAAAATAAACAAAAATCATACATAAAGTACTTAATTAACATGCATTTGTATCAAATGAAAAAAAGATTACCCGTGATGGTCATCAAACTTCGTTCGAAAAAAGTTTGAGAAGAAAAGAGGGTCTCACGCGCTACGATAAAGTTAATGAATTTTCAATCTCCCGCTCAATTTTTTATTGAATTCACTAACATTTTAACGTCTAACGCTAAGACATTCAATGTTTTATATCCTTTTACGTCGAATTATAATTATAAACGACATTTAATAATTACATTTATTTACAAAAATGCCACCGGTCATTTTTAATCACTAGTGCAGAATTGGCCTTTAACGTCACCTCATAGACGTCCGTCCACAAAAGCTCCAACGTAAATAATTGACCGGTGACATATCCGTAAATAAGTGAAACTGTAGACGTCCGTTGTGGGGGCGGGGGGAGGGACGTCTATAATATTGTAGACGTCCGGGCCCCTCCCACGGACGTCTAAGAGGCTGGAACAATCACCTCTTCAACTCCCTCTGTCAGCCCTTAAACGTCGGTTGTGGAGGGGGCCGGACGTCTATAATATTATAAACGTCCGCCCCCCTCCACAACAGACATTTAATGGGCTGAAGACAATTAATTCTTCAACCACCCAATCAGCACCGTAAACGTCCGATATTGGGGGTCGGACGTCTATAATATGATAGACGTCCGGCCCCCTCCACAAAGGACGTTTAAGGGCTGACAGAGGGAGTTGAAGAGGTGATTGTTCCAGCCTCCTAGACGTCCGTAGGAGGGGCCCGGACGTCTATAATATTATAGATGTCCGTCGCCCCCCACAATGGGCTGACAGGGGGAGTTGAAGCGTTCATTTCTTCAGCCACTTAGACGTCCATTGTGGAGGGGGTCGGACGTCTATAATATAATAGACGTCCGGGCCCCTTCCATGGACGTCTAAAACCCCCCGCGAATATCAATTTTAAATCCCCAAAGACGTCATATTAGTGATAGCCTCGACGTTTATAGTATTATAAACGTCGGGGCCCCATAGTACCGGACGTCTATTGGTATTTATACTAAAACACGAACCCGCGAGCAGTTACGCTCACTATTCATCGTCTTCCCCGCGAACTCTCTCTGCGGCATTGCATTTCCAAGTGCGTTTACTCTCTTTTGGACCGTTTAAATTTACTTTCAATCCGATTACATTGCTATGTGATGAAATATCTTTGATTTGAACCGATTAAAAATCGTTTTCGGTGCGTTTTGGTGCAGTTTGGTGCGTGTTCTTGGGCGGCTTTTTCGACTGTTTTTGGCCTACGTTTTAGGCCGTGCCCTCCTCGATTTCCCTCCCTTTCATTTGGAATCTACTTTTCAGGTTAGCTTGTACGTTGATAAAGGTTTTTTGTATGCATGTTATTGGTTTTTGTGTATGCATGTTTTTGACTCTATAAGGTATGCATGTGTTATTGGCTTTTGAATATGCATGTATTAGTTGTGTTATTATAATTGTGATATGTTAGAATGTAAGTATCAAATCATTGAGTAACACTTAGTTCCCGTTTGAAATTTAACACAAACAATTAATCTTTTAATCGTTTGTGTTAAATTTTGAATTGTCCGATTGGACAGTTTAAGAAAATTAATTTTCACAATTTACAAAACATGTCAATTGGAGTTTATGGATAAGATTGATAAAATTTCGGTTCAGTATTTATGTTGTTCTCCGGATGCATATTTGATTGTGGTCATCGTTGACTACTCTCATTTCGTGTATTTCGGAGACCAATGCGAAATGCTGCCGAAATCTTATCAATTTTATCATGTAGACTTCTTTGCACGTGTCTTAGCAAATTATGAAAATTAATTTTTTTGAATGGGTAGGGCCTAACCTTGTGAGAGTTAAAAAACTTATACTGATGATTTTACGAACATAGTATGGATCGAAGCTGGATGAATGAACGTCGCATCAGTGAAGAATATGATAAGGGTGTTTCGGAGTTCTTGCAATACGTTGAACAAAATGCTAAGTCTGTGAACGGGACATATTTTTGTCCTTGTGTTCGTTGTCTTAATCAAATACGGCAAGACTTAGGCAATGTGCGTGACCATCTATTCATGTACAACATAATGAGGACTTATACCGTTTGGACTTGGCATGGAGAAGTACTGGACCAGCCTACCACGTCACGAGGAACGAATTATGTGGAAGAATGGATGAGTGACCATTTAGAGGACATGATACGTGATGTCGATGAAGATAATTTTGGAAGAGCTAATTTGTATGATTCTCTTATTAATGATTCTGAGCAACCGTTGTTCCTAGGATGCTCGAACTTTACACGTCTGTCTACAACTTTAAAGTTGTTTAGTTTAAAAGCAAGGAATGGATGGACCGATAAAAGTTTCACCGAGTTGTTGGCGTGGTTGAAGGAGATGATTTCAGAAAATAATACTCTACCTATTCGTAATTACGAGGCCAAATTTTTTTTATGTCCAATGGGTCTTGAATATCAAAAGATACATGCTTGTCCTAATGATTGTGTTTTGTACACAAAGGAGTTTGCTTCGCTAAAGTATTGTCCAACATGTGGTTTATCCCGTTTTAAAAAGAAATCTGACAGAATCACTGCTAATGAAGGTAATGATGGTGCACCTGCTAAGGTGATGTGGTATTTGCCTATAATACCTAGGTTCAAACGTATGTTCTCTGTAAAAGAAGATGCAAAGAACCTTAAATGGCACTCTGACGGAAGAAAGTGCGATAATCTTCTTCGACACCCTGCTGATTCACCACATTGGAAAAAGATTGATGACAAATTCCCAGAATTTGGTGCAGATCCAAGAAACTTAAGGCTTGTACTTGCAACTGATGGTATGAATCCTTATGGAAACTTAAGTAGCAAACACAGTTCGTGGCCAGTTATGTTGATGATTTACAATCTTTCTCCTTTGTTGTGCATGAAGAGAATATGTGTGATGTTGTCCATGATGATATCGGGTCCTAAACAACCTGGAAATGTCATTGATGTTTATTTACAACCTTTAATTGATGATTTGAAATTGTTGTGGGAAGAAGGGGTCGACGTGTTTGATTCACATGTTCAGGAACAGTTCCGTTTGCGTGTAATGTTGTTTTGCACTATAAATGATTTCCCAGCGTATGGAAACTTGAGCGGTTATAGTGTTAAAGGTCATTTTGCATGTCCCATATGTGAACAAAACACTAGTTACCTTCAGTTGAAGCATGGTCAGAAGACGGTATATACAAGACATCAAAAATTCCTTCCTCGTAATCATCCTTATCGTAGATTGAAAAAAGCATTTAATGGAAGTACTAAGGATGAGGTTGTGTGCTGATATGATCATAGATGGGGCAACAATATATTCTCTCTAGGTATGCACTTCCCCATCATGTGCAGACCCCAGAATGATGAAGAGGTGTACAACAAAGTCAAAAACATTGACATTGTGTTTGGAAATCATCGTAAAACTACCTCTGCAAAAAACATTTGGAAGAAACGATCAATATTTTTTAAGCTTCCATATTGGTTTGAACTTGATGTTAAACATTGTATTGATGTGATGCACGTTGAAAAAAATGTTTGTGACAGTGTCATCGGAACTTTATTAAACGTCAAAGTGAAGAGCAAAGACGGAATAAAAGCACGACAAGATTTGGCTGACATGGAAATCCGATCTGAGTTACATCCATAGATAATAGAAAGACGCACCTATCTGCCCCCAGCCTGTCACACACTTTCTAAAAAAGAAAAACAAAGTTTTTGTAACTGTTTAAGAAGTGTGAAGGTTCCACAAGGTTATTCTTCAAGTATTAGTAACCTTGTGTCTATGCAAGACTTAAAGCTAGTTGGTTTAAAGTCTCACGATTGTCATGTATTGATGCAACAATTGTTACCTGTTGTTATTCGAGGCATATTACCTCCTTCTATTAGGGGTATTCTGACACATCTGAGTTTTTTCTTTAATGCCATTTGCAAGAAAGTTGTTGACCCTCGAGGTTTAGATGAATTGGAAAATGAGGGTATAAGACTACTATGTCAATTGGAGATGTATTTTCCACCTTCATTTTTTGACATCTTGGTACATTTGATTGTTCATCTAGTCAGAGAAATTCGATTATGTGGGCCGGTCTTCTTAAGGTGGATGTACCCAGTTGAAAGATACATGAAGATCTTAAAGGGATATGTCAAGAATCAATATAGACCAGAAGCTTCAATCATAGAGCGATACGTTGCAGAAGAAGCCATTGAATTTTGTTCACGTTATATGTCATCTTGTGAACCCGTGGGTCTTCCCAAGAGCAGACATGAAGGAACATGTGAAGGTAAGGGTGTCCGAGGTGTGAGAATTCAAAGTGTTAGCAGAAAAGAAATTGACCAAGCTCATTTGTACGTCTTAAACAACACTGTTGATGTGATTCCTTACATTTCTGACCACGTTAATGAAATAAAGGCAGCAAACCCGAAAATGAGTGAAAAATGGCATCTTAATGAACATGTGAAAACCTTCTTACAATGGTTTAAGAAAAATATTTATGCGACTCCACATGTTTCTGAAACCTTATTGAGGTTATCTCGTGGGCCGAACACGAATGTCATTACATATGGTGGGTACTATATAAACAATATTTCTTTTCAGACAAAGGTAGAAGATGACAAAAGCAGAGTTCAAAATAGTGGCGTCACACTACAAGCTGAGGCTGTGCACTTTGCTAGTTCTAAAGACAAAAATCTAATCACAACATCCATTAGTTATTTTGGAATAATACAAGAAATATGGGAAGTTGATTACGCCACTTTTAGAGTCCCAGTTTTCAAGTGTAAATGGGTTGATATAAATTCTGGTGTCATGACAGATGACCTTGGTTTCACATTGGTAGACTTGAACAAGATGAATTACACTGATGAACCATTTATCATGGCTAGTCAAACAAGACAAATATTCTACGTAAATGATCCAGCGAATAACAAATGGTCAGTGGTTTTAGAAGGAAAAAACATGCATGGACATGATGATGACGATTCTCTTGATATACTTGAGACAACATCTGTTGCATCTAGACCCACTGAAGACCCAATTGATGACGTTGCTGATGTCATCCAGGCAATTCGTAGTGATCACAATGAAGGGATTTGGGAAAAAACAATATCTTAATAGGTTGATATTTTTGTTTTTTATTGACTTTATATGTATGTTCATCATAATTGAATTATTACTAACCTTGTATAATTTTTTAGGTATGTTGGCCTCAGACTCAGGATTGGGAAAGACCAGACGTGGTCGAGGCGTCACCCGAGTGGCAGATGTGACATCCGAACGTGTGGATGGTCAGAGGAGACATGTTGACATTGACCCCAGATCAGGTCACCCATCAGGGCCAAATGCTGATAGGTTTAGGAGTTATCTGGGTAAGTTAGGAAAAAGTCATGTCTCTATCCTTCATGCATGTTGGGATGACGTCCCAAAGGTCGACAAGAACCTCTTATGGCAAGATATTCAGGTATGTTTATACTTCATGCAATTTGTGATATACTTATCTTTCATGTTTTCCTATCAATAACATGTTTTTTGTTTTAAACAGCAACATTTTGATATTCCAAACACAATACAAATTAGAAAGAAAGTGTTATCGCATATAGCGATAAGATGGAGGGATTTCAAGACAAGGCTGACACGACTATATGTCTTTGGAGACAGGCAACATGAAAATCCCTGTCAGCAATATACATTCACAGAGGAGGATTGGATGCAGTTTCGTGCATCTAGAGAGTCTGAGGAATGAAAGGTATGTTTCTTAACATCTAAAAATGTATTCATTGAGTTTTTATGATTTTACACTTATTTATATACACGGTTTCACAGGGTAAAAGGTTAGCCGCCCAAGAAAGACAAAGGCTAAACGATGCACCACACTTGTTATCACGAGGTGGTTATGCAAAACTGGAAAAGAAACTTAGAAAGTCTAGAGCGGATGCCTTGGGACTTAAGTCGCCGGACCTAGCACCTGCACCTGCTAGGTACGAGCTGTGGAAGGCAGCTCGGACAAAATCTGATGGGAACATGACATCTTCCTCAGCTGCCTTGATGTCACAGAGAATTGTAAGTTCAAATTATAAGCAGTTTGTTTGATTGTGTATCTATCACAACATGTCTTCTAAGTAACGATTGTTGTTTTATGTGCAGGATGAGTTGGTTGAACAGCAAACTGAGGGCACATTTGCTGGCCAAGGTAGGGACGACATTCTAACAACGGCCATTGGAAGGCTCGAGCACCCAGGATGTGTACGTGGAGTTCCTGGGGTGATTGGTCTTCGTGACTACTTTGGCCCTACACAGAAAACTCCCCCATCAATGAGTCAGGAGACACTGAGGCAGATGGATCTTCAGTGGGAGGAAAGACTCAACCAAAGCATGAGATCAATGGATCAACGATTCATGGAGCAGCTACAAGAACAAAAAGAAATACAAAGAGCGCTTCAAGAAAAGCTGCATTTCATGACGCAAGGCAACATGGGGGGCGCTGAAACTCCCACACCACCTCGGGTCAACACTAGAGGATCATGCTCTGCTGTAGAACCCACTTAGTATAGCGGTCAGTATGAGCTGTTGGTTGATGGGGATCTCCCACGCATTGTGGCTGTCGGACGAGTGCTTGAGGGAGGACAGACTATTCATGGTGTTCCCATATTACCCCAGCACGTGCGTGTGACGATTGACGAGGTTCGGGATCCCCAGGCTCAGGTGCCTGTACCCACTCCAGAAATTAACTTTGTGGGGGAGGCCATAGGATCATTTATAGCCTGGCCTAGAGCATTGATCATGTCACACATCGCTACTCCATAGGTATAATGTATTTCTTATTAGTATTTCTATGTTTATTCTTCAAATATTTGTTGATAACTCTTTGACGTAAATTCTTATCTTCAGTTCACACGTCCTCAGAAGCAGCCAATTCATGATACAGTCATACATGAAGATGATGACATGGCTGAAGCGGAGGATGATCCTCTATCAAAGCTAATGACAAGATTACCCAGGTTGAAGAAAGCACCATTAGAACTATACTGGGATTTGAGAGTATTTGGTCTTCCCCCACATGTTCCAGTTTATATCACATTATCTGATGTATTGGAGATGATTGGGGGAGACCGGATATTGAATATTTCCGTCATTCAGCTGTGGTACATGTAAAATAGTCAATTTGGTCTTTCATATTACTTTTATTTAGATTCTTATAGTTTCTAACAACTTAACTTTGTTGTTTTAGGTACATGGACACAATCATTGTAGAACAAGGTCGGTCTTCCATGTACGGATTTGTTGAACCTCAGACCATTCAACTGTCTGGTAACACACTTCAAAACAGACAACATTATTTGCAAACATGGATGGATGAGTCAAAAAGAGACGTATACCTTGTGCCATACATTGATGGGTAGGTGTTGTTATATGTGACCAATTCATTATTATAGTTTCCTTAATTAGTTAAATAACTATTTATCCTTTATGATAGCATGCACTGGCAACTGATGGTCATCATTCCCAAAGCATGTAAAATTATATGGTTTTGTTCGTTGCATAGGAAGATGAAAAATGACTTGAGAACAATGCTTCAAGGGTAAGTGTTTCTCCAAAAATGACTTTGAATTTGATGTTCACCTTCAACTTTTATGATAAATATAGTCATATTAATTATACTTTGTGTTTTCCATCTGTACAGAGTTATTGGTAAATCACGTGGTCAACTGGTTCAAATTTTGTATCCAAAGGTTTTAAGTCATTTATAGTTCTAATTCATTATTTTCTATGTTATTGAATGATCTAAATTCTTAACTATTTAGTTTGTTATTTTAGTGTAACCAGCAACTAGATTCATGGGAATGTGGCTTCTATGTGATGTGTTGGATTAAGACCATCATTCGAGCTGTCATTACAGATGACTGGAATGAGGTAATGACGTATACCTTGAATACATTACAAATCAAATTTATCTTCAAACATATATGAAACCATAATGAATCTTTCTTTAATTTTGCAGCGCTTCAAGAGTACATCGCCTATTCTAGAGGACACAATTAGACAGATAAGGCAGGAGTGGACCGCTTATCTTCTGCAAAGATGGAGTTAGGAATAGTTTTATTTGTTGTTGAACATTGCTTAGTTTTAGTTTAAGTTTTAACTTGATAGTTTTGGTAGTGGATTATATTTTACATTAAGTAGAACTTTGTTTATATGAAACGCATATATATATATATTATTGCAAAATTGTTCTGGGACAATTTTCTGCTTTTCAGGTGTGGTTTTATTGCAAAAATAAATTATTTTTTTAAAAAAAAAACGCCCAGTAGACGTCGGTTAGTACACTGTCGGACGTCTATAGACGTCTGGCAGTGCACACACCAACGTCCAACCCCACCCCTAGCACAAGACAATTCAGGCATGTGGTCGTCGGGTGACACACCTCGGACGTGTGAATAGACGTCGGGGGGAGGAGAAGACGAACATCTGTATAGACGTCTGACGGGGGCACATTGGACGTCTATATGGACATCCGAGGGTGTACACCGGACGTCTGCATAGGCGTCGGGCCTGACACATCGGACGTCTATACACTCGTCCGATGTGGAACCCCCGACGTCTGAGTAACGTCACCCACAAAGACGTCGGGGGAAGGTCGAACGTCAAAAAGCCAAGAGAACGGACGTCTAAAGCCCTTTCTGCACTAGTGAATGTTGGCTATTTAGTGGTTCGACGTTAAACGCGTGACGTTATACGTTGTTTTTGCACTAGTGGTAGCATGTAGACCCAAAAATTCTCAGGTGATTAGCAGCTAGCTTGATTCCTGACCAGGCCTTTTTAGGAGTACAATTCGGTAGAGTTCTTATTGGGCTTCTATTCAACAAATAGGCTGCAGTAGAAACATCCTCTCCCCATAGACAATGTGGCAGCTTCTTTCCTTTTATCATGCACCTGGTCATGTCAAGCAACATCCTATTCCTTCTTTTGGCCAGGCCATTATGCTGGGTGTATATGGAGCAACCACCTCATGCATAATTCCTTTATCATCACAAAATCTACTCATTTTGCTAGAGTTGAACTCTCCTCCACCATTGGTCTTGAAGGTCTTGATCTGCATACCAGATTGTCTCTCCACCATGGCACAAAATTTAACAAAGCATAAGTACACTTCTTTCTTTCCTTTCAACAAATAAATCCAGATTTTCCTAATCCATTCATCTACAAAAATCAGGAAATATTTATTACCTCTAAGTGACTACACGTCAAAGGGCCCACACACATCAGAGTAGATAACTTCAAGAGGTTGCTTTGCTCTCTTGAGAGCAGATTTCTTGAATTCGTTTTTGGTTTGTTTCCAAATAGCGCAACCCTCACACACCTTGTCAGGAATGTATATCATTAGAACCCCTTTTATCAATTCCTTGCCTTTCAATTGACTCAAACTTTTAAAGTTCAGATGCCCAAAGCGATAAAGCCATAACCATCCTTCCTCTTCAATATTAACAGCAGCTAAACACTGAACAATAGTAGGATTCAAGTTCACCTTAAATGTTTTGTTTCTAGCAAGAGGAGCCTTGAGCACTAGAAGTTGCCTTTCATCAAACACTTCTATGTGTTTTTGCTCCATTGACATGGTGTAACCTTTTTCCAGAAGTTGTCCCAGACTCAACAAATTACTCCTCATCGTTGGAACATACAACACATTGATCATGTAGGCGAATCGGCCATCCTTGCGAGTGATCGAGACCTTGCCCGCTCCTTCAGCCATGATCACACTGTTATCTACAAATCTCACATTGCTTTTTATGCTTGTATCCAGGTCTATCAGCCATTCTCTCTTACCCGTCATATGGTTGGAACACCCTGTGTCCAAGTACCAGCATGATTCATCCTCTACATGGCTCGTTGCATTTGATAGCAACATGTGGTCTGTCTCTCGGTTACACCTGTCCAGCGCATGACCCAATTCTTCTTCACACCTGTCCAGCGTCAACTTCCAGCATAATTCATCTTCATCATGCCCTATCGTGCTCATCAATAACACATGGTCCGATTCTGAGTCACATGTATCTTGTGCAAGATTTGCTTCATCATTCTTTCCTTTCTTCACAGCTTCGTTATGCCAACATTCTGATGAGTAGTGCTCATACTTGCTGCAAGTATAACGCTGAATGTTTCACTAGTAAAAATTATGCTTTTTAACTCGTCCAATATACTTCGGTTTAAGGAAAACCGAAGTCTATGAGAGAGTGGTGGCAATTTTGTAGTTTTGATGAATTTATATGCCTTGGTTTAGTAAGGACCAAAGCATATAAACTGTGTTTTGGGCTATTAACTCGGTTAAAAGTGGAACTGAGACTGTATTTTAGCATATTGACTCGGTTAAAGGTAGAACCGAGGCCTATTACCCCGGTCAAATCAGTCACACCTCACCTACTCTCATATTCGCTTTTTCATCTCACCTCACCTACTCTCATATTCGCTTTTTCATCTCATATTCGCTTCTTCATTTTACACGAAGCGGTTCTTTCACTCTCATCTCCCCTTTTTCATTTCCATCTGGCAGAAACAGAGAGGGCGCGATCTCTCTTCTCCTCTCCCACTTGACAGCCACGGTGCGAGGACGAGACGCGATGGTGGCCGGCGTTGAAAGCGAAGGGGAGGCGCGATGGTGGCCGGCGTCGAAAGCGGAGGGGAGACGCGATGGTGGAGACGAGTACTACGGCGGAGGCTCGCCGATCTAAGGCGTTTGACGAGCAGAGAAGATGGTGCCTTGGAGATGATGGGAGGTTCACCGATCTAAGAGTTGAACGGAGTTCCTTGGCGAGGTGGTGGCGAGGTCGCGGCGAGGTTGTGGCGAGGTTGCAGCGAGGTTGCGGCGAGGTCGCGGCGAGGGCGTCCTGCAGCGGTGGCGTTGGCGTTGGCGAGCAAGGAAGAGGTGGCGGCGAGGCGTCCTGCAGCGGTGGCGAGCAACCTCCCTTCTTCCCCAAATCTTTTCTTCTTCCCTAAATGCTCATTGTATCAAAACCCATACTTTTTTTCTCTGTTATTTTGGGAGCGATTTTGTTAAGGTTGGTGTAGTTGATTTTTCTGTGTTATTCTGATATTTGGTTCTGTATGTACTGAGATTTGGTTCTGTGAAAGGAAAAAAATTCAATAACCCTTTGCTATTCTGATATTTGGTTCTGGATATCTTTTGAGATTTGGTTCTGTGAAAGGGAAAAAAATTCAATAACCCTTTGCTTGCTTGGACTACGCAACGAAGAGGGAGAAGTGGATTGGTTTTAAAAAAAAAAACACGCAATTGCCTCGATTATGGAAGAACCGAGGCATCATCCTGTCTCTTTTTAACCCGGTTCAGAACCGAGGCATAAAGCCACCCTCTTTTACATCATCCGAATATGACTCGGTTGTAGAACCGAATCCTATAAACAAAATTAACCGATGCCATTTCCTTCTCCTGTACTAGTGTTTCTTTTATCAAGATTCTTTCTACCTCTTGACTACCTTCCTCCTCTCATGTTTACCTCTCTTTGTTCGTTGCCATTTTTTTAGCAGATTGTTCAGAGAAGTTTGTGTTTCTGCCTCCAGTTCGTTCACCTCTTGAACGTCCTCTGCCCCTTCCAGCTCCACGGCCCTTGAACTTTTGGTCATTTCTAGCTTGTAAGGCTTGATTTGTGCCTTGATTCAAGCCTTTTTCCGCATTCTTCCTTTCCATCAATCTCTGCAACTCTTCCACTCTCATAGTTTCAAGATCCTTGCATTCTTCTATGGCGACGAACTATATGGTCATATTAAGGAGTTACCGTTCTGAGAATCTTCTCAACAATTTTCCTGTCTTTCACGATTTTGTCATAGGCTCTCATTGCATTCACCACAACTTGGATTCTTCGAATGTACTCCACAATTGTTTCTTGCTCCCCCATGCACAGAAGTTCATACTACCTTTATAAATATTGCAACCTGATCTTCTTCACATTTCCAGAGTTTCCATAGCCTTCTTGCAGAATGTCCCAAACCTCCTTTGCCGTTACAGCCTTTGAAACTTTCTGGAAGATAGCAGCAGATATACACTGATGCAACAACATTCTCGCTTTGTAGTCTAGCCTCATGTTGTCCTTGTACAATTTCTTCATCTTTTCTGAATCACTCTTTGAAGGTTCTTTGAAACCTTTTTTTAAAATCTTATATCCACTTCTTGGAAGCCAAGAATTGCATCCATCTTGACGCACCAATCATCATATCCTTTGTCATCAAACACTAGCAGATTGTTGTGGACCATTCCAGCCATTACTTCTCTCGAGACTTTCCTCTTCTTGATGTGTTTTCTTGAGCTTCACCACTCTTCACCAGGTTTTCGTAACCTGACTCTAATACACTGTTAGTTCACGCTATTTGGAATTATGCAGCAAAGGCAAAAGGATAATGTAGAGAGAGTGGTACAGAGATAGAGAAACTTAGAGGAATCTCATTAATTGTTGAATGAAGATGCACAAGTATATATGTAATCAGAAAAAACTGATTATGACAAGTATATACAGTCAAGAGGTCTAACTGTCATACATTATAGCAGTTTGGATTATAACAACAATTACCACGACTGAGTGCAGGCGTGTATAGCACAATATTGGGCTCGACAAATTGCGCAACGACAAAGGCGAAAAAATAAAAACTTCATCAAATGTCTTTTATGAAAGAAACAACATATAAGTACTTACTATCCACGGGAACATGTGATTTGATTCCTATCCATGAATTAGTGCTGTGCATAATTAATCTATTTTATATTATATTAACTACACTACTTTTATTAAAAACTAAATTATACTATTTTCTAATTCACTTTTTTAAACTAAACGTTTGCATTTGCAGTTCAGTTAACTGCAGTTCAGTAACATGAAATCAGTGTTTTAAAATTAGGATTGAATTGGATCAGAAACTGAATTTGTATTACATCTCTCCTATTTAATAAAGGAAAATGACACTTGAACAACCATTTTTGACAACATTTAGACACGCGCACACGTGTCAAAATCTGAGTGGTCCAGTTGGAAAAATTAAATGAAAATGGACCACTCAGATTTTGACACATGTGCGCGTGTCTAAATGTTGTCAAAAATGGTTGTTCAAGTATCATTTTCCTTTAATAAATAGTCCTTCATTTGGCATTTTTGCCAGTGTTTTTTATATTTGTAATTATCATTCAAATTTATTTCCATTTTAAATTATTCTTATTGTTTTTTGAAAAAATTTATGCTCATCCACTTTACTATGCCATACACCCTTCCTCTATCACTCCCCCACTCACCCCTTCTAAATATAAATGAATGCAAAAATCATCTCCCCCTCAGTACATAAATCAATGGTACTTTTCAAAAGTTAAAGTAATACGAAGGGTATTATTAAAAATATAAATGATAGTTTAATATATACAAATTTTTTATATTTATTTAATATTATATTTTTTATTTTATTTTTAAAAAATACGTCACTCTATCGTTACTCTATTAAAAATCCATGTTATTCTAACTTTGGTATTAAATAAAAAGTAAAAAATTTAAATATTACTTATAAACAATTTGCAGATATATATGTTTGGAAAACGTCAACAACACTACTTCTTTATATCAGAACAACAACAAATGAGAAGGAGCCACAGGCAATTAACCATATATTCATCTTTATTTATTTATTTCTCGTAGAACGACACCAACACTCTCTTTCTTCTCCTAAAATCTGATTCACATCATCAACTGTGTTACAAAGAAACCTACTCTTCAAACCACCAACTCTCATCCTCTGCAGAAACTGATTTTCTTATATAAGCTCAGTGCAACACAATCTGTAAATCTTCTTATATTCTCAGTATATACTCACCATACCTTTGAGCTCGCATATCTCTCTTCCTTCCTTTTTCATTATTTAACTTTTTCAACTTTTCTTAATGACAAGGCTTTGAGAACGCTAGTCCTAAAGCTATCAACTCCATCTCAGTCTCATCCTCTGCAGAAACTCATTTTCTTAGATCAGCTCAGAGCAACGCAATATGTAAGTCTTCTTCTATTCTCAACACACTTTTGAGTTCTCAGTTCTCAGATCTCTCTTCCTTCCCTTTTCATTATTTAAACATTTTCTTCATTACAAGGGTTCTGGAAATATTTCACCAAAATCCACAACTTTTTCTCCAGATAACCCTATAAAAGACTCCAACGCATTAAGTGAGAACTGTCAAATTCATACAAGGTAACGTCAATATGATATAAACCTTTATATATATAGATGGATAATTTAAATTGTGATTAGTATTTCTTTCATATTTCTATTTATTTTTATTAGTTATGTTCATTAAGCTTTTCTTAATTTAAATTGTGATTAGTATTAATATTTATTTTTGTGCTCATCTTTTTGTTTAAGAATAAATATTGGAAGAGGAAGAAAAAGAAAAGCATTGAATGTTTAAAATTGTTATATTTGTGTGCTCTTGTTATTTGTTCGTGATGCATCCTTTGATACTCTCTGAAATATAAATATGTCGTTGAAATTATAAATAAATTATTTAAATTTTATACGTAAGAAAACACATTATGATAAAAAAAGTCTATACAACTATTAATAAAAAAAAATAAGTATGGTTGAATATAGTGAAAACTATGTATAAGATTAACAGTACTTATGTTGAATATACACATAGAGGAGTACTTTATTTATAATAGAAGAAATATGAAAAACATAAATGTCCACTATAGGCTACTTTGATATCATATTAGAAGGTGAGTTTAAGTCTAAATCAACCTCATAAAACCAGCTTGTAAGGTGAGATTTGCACTTCACTTATATATTATAATTTGACTTTATCTCTAATCGATGTGAACTTTCAACACATCCCTTCATACTGAGATAAAACCAATTCATAGTTTATAAGTAGGTGCAAACCACCTATAAACCAGTTTTATAGGATTGAACTAGGTTTTAAATTCACTTTCTAATATTTATCATGATATTAACGAAAGAAAGTGGAGGAAATTTAAAGGATAATATATGCCCTAGTATTTTGTTGATAGCATTTTTTATAAAACATATTTGTGGAAACAAGTCTGAATCAGACCTAGATCTAATCATAATCATAATAAATAGAGATGGTGAATGCTGACAACCACTGTACAGATTAAATAATTGAGTCTGACAGCTGTTTTCAAATAATAGTGGTTAGGAAGAATAAAATATTAGAACATAATATACCATCAAGACCAAAGTTAATAATAATTAAGAATTTACATAAACAAAGTTGGACCTGTTCTCTCTTTCTCAGAAGCCACATAATTGTAAGCCTCTGGTTGCTTCAACAAAGTTGGACCTGTTCTTCAATTTATTTTAACGGATTTACAAATAAGTAAAACCACATATTTAAAAGAAAGGGTTAGATTTTCATTTTCACAAAATAAAAAAAGTTGTGTGGACGAATTTTGTAATTACCGTATGATTTTTTTTAATTCCTTTTACATTTTACAGTTGTATGAGATGCAGGAGATTCATTTGTTATAAAATAAAAATAATAATTATTTTCATGATAATAATAATAATAATATTAATATTTTTATTATTTTAAAGAATAATTTAAATTTTATTTTAAGATAATTTTTCTATATGTGTATATATTATTAATAACAAAAATAATAATAATTAAAAGTAATTATTATTATTATAATACAAATATTTTTATAATTTATAATATTAATAATAATAATATTATACTTATTATATGATACACAAATATTTATAAACTTTTTCTTCAAATAGTTTTATTCATTCTTTTAATTCTCTTAATCTAAAAAAAAACACTACAATCGTTTCGTTTCTGTTTCTTATTCATTCCTTCTTGTTTCTACAAAAGATTTATAAAATGATTAGATAATATATAACTAATTAGAAAAAACTTTAGCAATAGCTTTTTAATTACTCCACCCAACTAAAGAACTTCACCTTCATCAATAATCTTTGTCAGTATTCGAACCTAAAAACGCAACCTGGCAAAAACCTACAACGAAAATGGATTATGGTTGTTATAAAATATAAAGGATAAACTGAAGAAAAAAAATGAAAGTACAAGAATAAGTCGTCAGAGTGGAGAAAGCAAAAAGCTCAGTTTCTGTTATTGGACCAATAGATTGGCCCCAAAATTTTAATAGTAAATTTCACATTGTACTCATTCATTGATTCATCATGTTTTCTTCCTGCACCCTTGTAGCCTTATTGAAATAATCTAATTATTCATGATAAAAAATTTAATAAAAAAAAATCTAAAATCTCTTCACTTCCACTTGTTCTTCTGTGTTCCTATGCACAACGCCACAACACCCACCTTATCCTCTCCACATCCATTTTTTTCCATCAACGGTAAAAAGCTTTTGAAAATGAAAGTGTTTGAACTATATAAAAAGTAATTAGTCTTTTCAAACTATTTAACCGAACACTTCAATTCAATACAATAATTAAAAGTATTTTATTATCTTTATTTTTTAAAAAATTTAATTCTTTATCAACTTTACATATCACTCCAAATAAAATAAACATTATTGATAGTCAAAATTTGTTGAAAACGGAAAAAAACAGTTGGGAATAACTTTTTTGATAGATTTATGATGAACCAAAATCTATCAATATAATGCAGTTGGGAATATGTTATCGACGGTAATTTATATCCGTTGGTGAATATTAAAGAAAAATTTGTTGGTAATTATTGAAAAAAAATTTATCGATAAATTTCATATCACAAGTTAATTTTTCTTTTTCTTCTCTCCTTCTTCTTCTTTCTTTTAGGGCTGCAAGTATTTGCTTTTCCATCGTGCAAATGCTTCTACACCCCTCGAGATTCAATTGTCTCATTCTCTTAACCTCCACATTAAGGTTTTGGTAGTTTAGATCAATGGCCTCTCAATTAATCTGAGAACGAAAGCTACCACCAAAACCAAGAGTAGGAGACGATGAGATAGTGATGAAGATCAGCATTTCAATGAGGCCATAGAGCTTTTTGTTGGATTTGATGACTGCATTGCATCCATAACGACGACAACGATAACATTGGACGATTTAGTGCTTTCCCAATTGGAACATTGTGCTGTGGTGGTGGAGGTGGGTGCTTTTTCACCATGTTGTTTTAGCATGGCATTATTGTCGAAACTGAAGTTGGTGGTTCTCCATGCGATGCAGAGAAAGAGAGGAAGAGAGAAAGGAGTGAACAAGAGAGCCAGTGTATCTTTATGTCTAAATCCGGTGTATTTTGGACATAAAATTTGACTTTCTTTTTATCGATGGATTTATAGACAGATTAATCAATTGATAATACATGTTTCATTTATCGAAGGATTTTATCGATGAAAAAATTTGTCATTATATAAAATATGTATTATCGACGAATTTAACAACAAATCTTTTAGCCGGTAAAATCTATTAATAATAAAAATTTCAAAATCCATCGATAATTCAAATTTATCAACAAATTTATTTTTGTTGGTAAAATTTCATTGGTAATTCCATGGATTTTTGTAATGTATTAACTTATAAGGTGATGCCTTATTAAGACCAAATCAAAATATATAAGTACGAATGCATTTCACCTTCTTTCCTTATTGCATCTTAAAAAAAGTATGAAATTCATCAAACTTTTCAAGTACTTGATCTTTTTACTGAAATGCATAGACCTATAGCTTCTTAGAACAATATAAGTAACAAAGTAAAGTACACCACTAAATGAATTTATTATCAATGGGTCATAAATATCAAAAGGCACTAATTCAAGCAACTCTTACCTCACTGAGGGATGATGCTTTAATAACTTTTTGGCAAGTGAAAGAAATTGTTTCAAGTAGTAAATGTAAGTTCCAAGTATTGTTCTCCCAAAAGACTTGTGTTTTGTTTGTTTAATCTTAATTATTCACCAAAGTCAACTTAGAAACGATGATGATGAAATTGAATTATAACAACAATAATTTAAAGATTACGATTGAAATTTGAAAAGAAGCTTCATTGGAATTGGATTTCATGAATCACATCAGAATAAAACTTTGTACAATATAACATATTGTTGTTCACACATTCACATCAAGGTATACTCGGTTTAATTCTTTAAGATCGAGTTTTAAATATATATGTTAAATTATTAATTCCTTAATCCATTTATCATATAATTTGCATTAAAATCAGATATTCAAGAATGATCAAGAAGAATTGACATCATTCCTAGTATCACTCATTTTGGTTGCTCTATCTTATGTCCACATTCAAGATTACTTTCCAGTATTCATAACCATTCAAATTACATTATATTTCCATATACTGACAGTCAAAATAAGAAAGTGCATATGAACAACATAAATATATTGTACAGGAAATTTCATCACATTGAGTTTATTACATCCAATTCCAACGAAAGAGAAATTTAGCTACTCTTAATCATCTAAAACATACACGTTTGATGAAATTTGGTGAAGAACGATGTCCTGATGTCTTGAAGTATCCTCCCACAAGTTCGTGAAATATTTTCCTACCTTTCTAATTAGAACTCCCCCGTTTTCTTTCTTTCTCGACTTAATAACTACTCCAAAAATACATGCTTCGCTCAGCGAACAAGTATGCATTCAAAGAGCGAAAAGTCAATTGATCCTTTGTTAACTGATGCCAATCGCTGAGTGAGCCACTTTACTCGCTAAGCGAGTGACCTTTCTTTCAGTTGAGAGAGTTATGAGTAGCTTAGCGAGAAAGTGCTAAGAGATCTTCAATGATGTATCAAGTTCCTGTACAATGAGCTAACACAAACTTTCCTAACAACTATTACATTTTTCAATGAGGAAAACACATAACTCATGAATAATTACAACTTTGAGAGTATTAATAAGTATAAAAACAAGTATTTTTCACATTTATCATGGTTCTTAAATGATACTTTGGTTTGTTTACAAACCATATAGTGAGAACATTTAACTAACTATACACTTTTCAATCCCATTCTTTTTGGCTAAGCAATTAAGCCCTTTTTGACTTATATGACCAAGCCTTTTGGTGCCGCAAAGATGCTTCCATATACATAATATTCACACTGTCTTCAAAAACCAAAACTTTAATCCTATATAATTTAGAATTTTTCTTCCTTTTGGCCATAACTAACTTATCTTTAGTAAGTTTCCATCTACCAGAACCAAAGTGATTGCCATAACTATCATCAAGAAAATGCACAAATATTATATTAAAGTGAACATCTGGAGTATGTTTGACTCCTCTAAGTAATAACTACACTTCCATGTTGGTTTGCAAGCAAACATCACAACACCAACAACTTTTGACACACTATCATTACCCATTTCAACACTCCAAAATCACTAGAAGTTTTGCATGTTAACAACTCCTTCCTTAAAGTGATATCCAATGTAGCACCATTGTCAATTATCCTCGTGCTGTCATTTGATACAAGATTAACAAACTCAGTCACGAAAAAGAACAAGATCAGTACATGTAGTAGCAATAACACGATCATCATCATCATCCCAATCATTCTTCTTTTACTTTCCCTTTTTACCTTCGTTCTCCTTTTTTCATTAAAACAATATTTTTAAATGTGCTCAAATTCATTACAATAATGACATTCCATATTCTTGTGTCTTAACTTGGAATTGTTCTTACTAATTTTCTCCACCACCTTTTGATTCACTTTTTTGACTTCTCTCCTTATTTTTGTAACTAGCATCTCAAGCAGAAAATGAATGATGTACATTCCTTCATTAGAGCATCACTCTTTGTCATATGGAAAGAAACAATACCATTAGAGGCTGAGTTTGTAATTGAAATCGAAAATATCTCCAAAGACTTTGATGGAGTATTTAGTTGTCGTAGTCCCAAAACTTCATCATCAAAGTTGATACTCATTCCCACAATTAATGTTGTCAAAACGGGCCACCTGGCTTGGCCTACCATAGATTGATAGGTTAAACGGGTTGGCTTACTAGCACACTTAATTACAAGTTTTTTTTTCAATTCCAAAAGAATAACAAAAATTTTCTAATTCAAATCTAAATAAATTTCAATCCAAAATGATGTTAAACTCTGAAGACAAAAAAAACCATATAACCCAAATACAATCGAAAATCATCTTAAACTCCAAACACAATCCAAAAGCAAACACAAAAAGAAAAATAAATAAGTATCTAACATTGATAATTTTTGCATCACTTATCCATCAATAAGATTAAAATCTTGAATGGATAAATCGACAATATTTTGTTTTCTTGAAGCATCTTCTTCTTTATCCCCATTTACAATACAATAAAAGAAAACTGTTAACTAATAAATTAAAAAAATTAAGTGGGTTGGTGAGCTAACTCGCTCGCCGCAAGTTTAATCCAAGTGAGTTGGATTCAAAATTAGTCTGTATTAAAATTTTCAATTTTTTTCCATCCCAACCTGATCCAAACCCGTGGTCGACCGAGTTGGCTCACAAATTTCAACTCATTTTAAGTACACTACCCACAATTGATTTAGAAGCCCTAGAAACTCATCTATGTGATTTGTAATGGAAGAACTCTCTTTGTACCTCAAATTTATCAAGCAACTAAAAAAACACAATTTATTATTGCCTAAATTAAAAGTATACAAAGACTCAATCTTTTCTCACAGAGTTCTAGCTTGGGTCTCTTTAGCAATGTGATTATAAACATTGTCTTCTATGTATTGTCAAATAAAACCACATACCTATTGGTGTTCAAAGTTCTATTCTTCACCAACATAAAATATAACTTTTATGTAGCAAAGACATGAAGGTTCAATTTCTTCGCAACAAGACTTTAATCTTGATATTTTGCAAACAATAATTTGTACTATTTAAAACAACCATATTTGTATTTGCCTACATCGTTCAAATAAGTAAATATAGCCCTAAACTAGACTTTGAAACCACTATGATGGGGAAACAACACATAACAACAAAAAAGTACTAAATTATGCAGCAAAAATAATTCTCCCAAACTTTAAGAATTTATGAGCAACAATAATAAAAATTGCAACAATAATCACAAAAGATAACACCAATATTTTTAACGTGAAAAAACCTTCTCAATATGAGAAGTAAAAACTCACTAGATATAAACCAATCAATCATGCTTCATTAAGATCAAATATGGGTATAATAGAGTAAAAAAAACATAAATAAATGCCTACAATCGACCAATACTCCAAAGCAAAAATGCTTTCAAATATAAACAACAAAGAAAGATAAACATAAAAAGGAGCAATCATGAGAGACAAATTTCTCTGACCACAAACTTCCAATTGGAAATCTCAACGGTCAAACTAAGGAACTATATGTCATGAACGTGTTGCAAAAATTTTAGTTCGATCCAATGACGAATGAAAGAAGAATCACAGTATCAATAAGATGACCATGTGAATTTGCTAACAAATTTTCTCTCTTTTTCTTCTTCCAAAGACTAAGACTTTTTCACAATCTCTTTTGATTGAAAATATCTCTCTCCTCTTAGGTTAAGCGCGTGAGAAAACGAGTTTAACTAAACTGGACTTTTCATACACAACACTATCACCAAATTTGAAAGCAATGAATTTATGGATAAGCAAAGGACAAACACCTAACTGAGTTTTCAAATTAAAATAAATATTATATATTTTTATATCAAATTTGTATTGAATCTTATATTTATTTATATATTTTTTAGTTAAAAATATTGTGTTAAAAGTTTTATTACTTAATTAGATAACTTATTAAAGAAACTTAATTAACTAAGTTAAAAATATACAAAAAAAGAAAAGAAAAGAATAAGAGATCAAAATTTATCTCTTAATATACTAATATTTACACTCAAAGTTTACTTACTTTGTAATTTTATATATAACAAAAATATAAATATAAAGACTACGAAACCTCTAATTAAGCACAAGAAAATAAATTATGTCTATGCTATAAGTTGACGTCAAGAATCCATGCTTACAACTAGTTTTTATTTTTTAAATAAAAGCCACAAAAAAAAAACTCAATGTAACAAAAAAAATCCAACTCGTTTAATGTCTCTTTAGATGATACTTTTTAAAAAATATATAATTTAAAAAAATTCACGGATTTTTGTAGATATTCATAAATATTTAAAAAATGATATTTATAAATTTCTAAAATAAAATATAAATAAATAATAGACGCCACTCTACCGACTATCCAAAGCGAAATTTATCTCCACACGCAATATTTTTGTCATTCCTAGATACCACTCCTTTGAATATACAAGTAACATTGGAAATAATAGACGCCACTCCACCAACTATAAATGTGACTATAAACTAACTTCTTCATTTTTCATTAACAACCTTATGTGCTTTTAATGTTGTGGTTATTTATAAATTATTCTAATATTTATAAACATTTATGTTCTCTTTGTTTGAATGTTTTATCTATTATCATTTAGGTAAAAAAGGACTAATCGTAAGAAAACAATTAAGACGGAAGCGTCCATTATCAAGGCATCATGGATACAATTGTCTCTACAACTACTGAAAGTGCACTTAATATTACAGCAAGTATGGTCAAACGACAAGTGGGTTACTTTTTTAATTACAAAGACGAATTTAAAGAGTTGGAATCTTACATTGAGAAGTTGGAACATAATAAGGAGAGACTACAACATCAAGTTGATAGTGCACTAAGGAGTGGAGAAGAAATTGAAAATGACGTTCAACATTGCTTAACGCTCATTGATGAGTAGATAAAAGAATATAAAAGTTATATTAATGATGAATGTCATGCAAAGACAATTTGCTCAATTGGTTTCTTTCCAAATAATTTCCGACTGAGGTATCAACTGGGTAGAAAGGCTACAAAGATGGTTGAGGAAATCATAGGAGATGAGCTTTGGAAAACTTCTTTTGACAATGTCTCGTGCCAAGAATTTCCATCCATTGATGCTACTTTTTCAAACAATTGTTATGAAAGTTTTGCATCAAGAAATAAAACTATGGAGATGATCATGAAAGCACTGCAAGACTCTACAGTTGGTATGATTGGAGTTTATGGGCCTGGTGGTGTGGGTAAGACTACTTTACTCAAAGAAATTGCTAACAAAGCACGAGAAAAGAAGTTGTTCAAGATAGTGATCATAGCGAATATTACAGGAAATCCTGACTTCAAAAAAATTCAAGAGCAAATTGCTGGTATGCTAGGAATGAAATTAGAAGAGGAAAGTGAGATTGCAAGAGTAGATCGTATTCGAAAGAGGTTAAAGAATGAAAAGGAGAACACCCTTATTATCCTTGATGATCTTTGGGGTGGATTGGACTTTAATAAACTTGGGATTCCGTGTAATGATGATGCAAGCCAACAAGAAGTCAATGACATGTCTGATTTTGGTTCCAACAATGACATATCTGATTTTGGTTCCAACAATGACATATCTGATTACGGATATAATAAAACAGAAATGAAACAGTTGTCAACTATTATGCGATTTTAGTTTTAATCACTTTTTTTAAACTTTTATTTATTTTCATCTTTATTCTTACAGAAACTCAAGATTTAATCTTCCAACCAATACCATTAAATTTTTATGATGTGGCTAACGGTATGCCATATGATAAATATTGTTTTATTTTCAACAATAGGGCTTTGTATATGTTTGTAAAGATGTTCTTGGTTGCCAGATTTTGGAGGAGAATGTAACTTTTGGTTCTGTTTTGAAGAAGACAATAAGATTATATGTTCCGGTTAACAAATGAGATACTAGATTACATAATGCAGTGCATTTGTATGGATTGCATGGTCTAGAAGTGTTACCACATTAGAATTCTCTACACATATACTCTAATGAATATATTTATCATGCTTTAGCAACATCATTAATTTTTGTAATTCAGTTTTGTACCCTTTCAAAGACCGTTTGTAAGTATATCTTGCACTATACAATTGCTTTATTGTTGTCACATTATTTTCTTTCAAGGTAAGCATAATGTCTGCAGGCTGTCTTGACTCTTAATGTCAACAAGTATTGAATGTTTATGTGGTTTTGATATTCCAACATAAGGGTGACCAACTAAAGTATTTGACAAATCATAGTTCTGAGACTTGCTTATTACCTTTAATAACCACTCCTCTCTATTATCAATTGGTTTACCTCACAATTTAAAAGGATAATCGCATTTCCTTGTGCTAGTTATACTAGGCTGCACATCAGATTTATATTTCCTATACTTTCCACCTTTCATTCCTAACAACACATATGTCTTTCTTCCAGGTTGGTCATTATTTCTATCAAATCTCATAATAACAACAATAAAACCAAGCTTAAAGCAATACCTTGCACCCACTCGAATAACTTATCATGTGTAAAAAATATCTCATCAGTTGTAAAAGGTGTAGTGTAATCTCCATGTGCCATTTCACTTCCAATCACAAAAATAGAGTCTTCCATGTTAAATATGAGTTACTTCATTTGATAAGCCACTTCTAGATGGTAAAAAATGTGAGAAAGAGCCTTCGAGAGAAAAAAGATACTTTTGTTGACTTTTTAGATGGCTTGGACACAAGGAAAAAAGCATAGGTTGCCTAGGTTACCCTAGTTTCTAGAACATAACATTTCGTATTTGCTAAAAGGTCCTTAACTATGCCTATTTAAGGGAGCCTCGAAACCACATGCAAATGATCGAATATTATTGGATTTGAGAGACACCTTTGTATGGATTTGTGAATTTTGCTCTTGTGAGAGTGTTTATCATTGGTCTTATCTTGAACTTTGGTTCAAGTGGCGACAACTACCACTTATCTTGAGTTGGAGAGACTTTGCTACCCTTTAAGTGTTGTGCCTTATTCCATTCCCTATCCCTTTTATTCTTTTTCATCTTTTGGTATTTTATTCCATGTTCTTTTATGTTCTTTGTGCTTATGCATCTTTTATGTTCATTACTGTTCTCTCATTTATTTGTTAGAATTCAACCTTCTCTTCCTATTTGAACTATGTAATAACTTTTTGGTTATTTTAATGTCCAATGGGAATTTTGTTAGAGTTTTCTTAAGAAGTTTAACACAAACACATCACAATCATTCTAATATAAGATGAATCTATATTATCATTTGATTCCTTAAACCCTAAAGAATAAACTTCCATCTCCAATATCAAAATTATAATCAACTACAAACAACACAAATTAATATCACTAAAAAATTCTTAATATAATTGCATATCAACTGGACCGCATAAATCATTTATGAAATCACCAATCCGTTCTTAAATTTGAATGGATTTGGAGGAGAGTGATTGAATGAATTTGAGAGGATTTGAAAATAAATTTTGTTGTTGTTTATTTGAGTAAATTTGGAGGTAGGTGAGAATGGATTTGAAAGTAAATTTTTTTAATCTGTCACATCAATCAAATCATACACTAATTCTCACAAAAGTTGCTTCCAAATTCACTCTCACTTACCTCCAAATTCACTCAAATAAACAACAAAAAAATTTATCTTTAAATCCTCTCAAATCCACTTAAATTCACTCAATGACTCTCTCTCAAATCCATTTAAGTGATCAAAAAATCGAATTACATAATTCGAGTAAGATTCATTTATACCAAAATTACAACTTCGTTTTGAAGCCCCAGATTCGGAAGTGACAATGTGTTACCTAATCTAAGAGAGGTATATCAAAACCTTCAATCTAGTTTTTCAGGAATATAATTACCAGATTGAACAATCCAACATATATCTCCGAATCCAAAAAAAGCTCTATCAGATTGATAAATCTAATAAGCTCTTTCAATTATCTCGGTGTAGGAAGAAGACGAGAGTTATTCAATTATGGTTTATCTCGGTGCAGAGAGATACAAATACCACCAATAACATATAAGTTCAATCTAAAACCTTAAGAAAAAATAATATGTTAACTAATCTTTCATGTAGTTTATCTTCTCATTTTTATTTAACGTAAGACTTATATTCTTACACTTGGATTCCAAAAAAACAAAGAAATATGTGCAACAATGGAGTGCATAAAGAAACTCCGATTAATCATTGCTTCCTATTTTATTTCTTCAGCTCATAATTTTTTAAATATCATATGTATATTTTTTTCGATTTTTCAATTGCGAATTTTTAGATCTTTCCGGAAAAAAAATGTTATATTTTTATATTTGGCATGGTATAATTTGAAATGTAAAATTAGTATTTTTAATTATACATTTTAGACTTTTAGCAACAGAATTCCGACCATTTACATTCTGATTCTAGAATCCATAATGTACCAAAGCTCAAGGAAGAAGAAGAATCCGCAATGTGACAGCGCTAGGAAGAAGAAAAAGCTCAGAGAAAAAGAATAACCCGCACTCTACAATGAGTTTGAACGCCAACGAGACGACGCCGTTCGGGAGAGGAAGGAAAAGACGAAGCAACTAGAAGAAACGACGAAGGAATGCGATCGCTGGAATCAAAGATTGGGAATTGGAGCACATGTTCGTCACCGGCAACTCTTTGGAGCATCACAACGTCCTGGTTTGCCAGAAAGTGAGTAACTTTTTCATCGCCATTGCATATTTTCCCATTCCCCTTCAGCCCCTTAGTTTCTCAGCCGCTCCATTGTCCCCTTTAAATCGGTCTTCCTTCAATTCATTGCCTTCATACTTATCTGTGGATTGACCCATTTACTCAACGCCTATATTTCAGATTTTATATTTTGAAATCTATTGCTTGATTGGACTATGTAAAATATATTATAAGTTAGTGTTCAGTTAGACACACCTAATATTCCTTCCTTCAAACTCAGTTTGCAGCTGTTTTTGATCTCGTCAAACTTGATAATGGTTTTGTCTAAGCATTGACCATTAATATGTTTATTATTTTTTTATTAAGACAGAGAAATCTACTCTCCAGGAAAATATTATTCCTTTCCCTTTTGCTTATTCACATCTACTCTTTTGTTCAAGCGAAGAATTTGTATGCAAAGATCCTTCATCGATTACAATATGCCAAAAGAAAAGGAAAACAAAACCACACTTTGTCATACTTTTCTACTAACAAAACAAACACAATGATGATAGTGAGATATGGGACCTACAATTTTATTCTTGTCGGTTTCTCTTGCAATGAGTTTAAGAAGATAATTCCTTTTTACAGTAAGTTTGAAATAGTTTATAACCGAATATTATGATAAGGAACTCTACTTTTTTAAAAGAAAAAAAAACTAAAGTTGCCTTGTTTGTTCTGAAGTGTTGAACAATCTATGTCTTTTCAAAAGTAATTAAGCTTGCATGTGCTTAAAAGGCTTCACTGATCTTACTGTGTTCAAAACTTCTCAGTAACTCAATTTTTTCTGTCTCTTCTTCAACGGAAGAAAAAGGATCTCTTCAATTTTCTTTTCTTAGTTCTCACTCTTTCTCTTCCCAAGCAAAGAATTTAGCCTTTCATGATGACATAGAAGTTCTCACAAGAAACCATCCCCGTTCTCAATCATTGTTTGCTCATTCTAAGAAACCAACCAAGCCAAACTCTCTTTTCAGTGAATACAATCTGGTGTCGTCAATCTGATAAAACTTTTTGCATTTACATTTACATTCTAATTTGTTCTTTTCATCTTTGTGTTTCCAAATTTAAAAAAAAAAAAGTTTTAAAACATTTATATTTTCTGGAACGAGATTTGTCTTTTACTAGTTTTGTGTTACAACAATTAAAAAAACTCATAAAAAGGGGAAAAATTCGTCTCTATTTCAGCTCATTCAGTTCGAATTTGTTTTTCTTGTCATTTATAAATTTAATTTTCTGTAGACAATTTAAAAAAATAAAAAAGATTTTCTTTTGTATTTATTTCATTCTACTTTGTTTTTCAAAAAAAAAAAAAAAATCATTTGCTTAAATAATTTTTCCAAAAAAAAAAATCTCCATTTTTAGTGCAGATCCTTACCTTGGAATTGGCATTTTCAAGTCAAACTGATTAGTTTAAAGCTTCCAGCAAAACAAAAAGACTCCAGGCTTACAGGTAGAAGAAAAGGCTCTATAGGTATGTAATCTATTCGATTCCAGTTATATTTTCTATAACATCATAGCTGCTATCCATTTTTATTTTCTGTTGTTCCTTAATGTATTTTGCTTTCTTATTTTTATACTGGTTTGTTGTATAACCTTGCAATGATTCTGTTTGTATGATATCTAAACTAGGAATTTGATATAAGGATTAACATTATTTGAAAACATAAAATTTCTATGTTTTGAAGAGGCATCATACTTTAGGATAATTAAGGTTGCTAGAGCTGAGTGAACAAAGAAGGTTGAGCGAGCTTCCATACCCATGGACATTAAAAAAATAGTTATATTAAGTTTGAGGGTATAAAGTGTAGGAGGTAATGGTGACTCTACATCAAACCAATATATAATAACTTTTTTGCATTTCTTCTATTGCCAATTTATTATCTTCATTTCCATGTTTCTTTTTTTTTGGTAAAAGTTGTCTCCAGATGAATCAGCCACGTTTCACTATTAGCAAAACATTTGCCATTCGCCATGTTAAATTAAAATACGCTATATTAAGATGAATGTTGGTGAAGAGTAGGTTGACCTTCTCATTATGGAGAAAATGACAAATTATCAAAGTTGTATGAGTTCATCTCAAACTTGGATCCCATTCTCATTTCGACAAGGCTCTCTCATCTTTTATTCCATAATTTCTTCCTTCACCTTGACCGGCCTCCACATAATTCCCCCTTTTTGATTCCTCTATCAACATGCGATTCATCTTCAATCTCCATACATTTCCCCCTTCTTGATTCCTCTGTCAATACGTGATTCATCTTCAATCTCCCTCAAGCCATAAAAAGTAAAACGAAAAAGAAGGAAGGAGAGTGAAAAATGAAGAGGTGCAGGGATAAGTGTTAGAAGTTCAGGAAGAAGCACACAATGTTCATTTATGAAATGTTAGAAGTACAGAAAGAAGCACCTAATGTTCATTAATGAAAGAAAAAACAGATAAGTACTTACTATCCAAGGAAACATGTGATTTGATTCCTAACCATGAACAGAACATACCCACAAGCTCTTTGCATCCTCAACACACTCAACTCACCACAGAATCAATGTTCAGAAATTAACATACACAGGTGCAGATTTAAATGCATGCCAAAATCATCTCCTCCTTAGTACATAAATCACATAATTACTACGCAATAGTGAAAGAAGAAAGCTAATAAAGGAGAGAGAAAAGGAAGGAGAGACCAGGGAAAAGAAAGGCTGAGAAAGATGTGAAAAACTTATTATCAAAGGAGGTACAAGAAAGGTAATATATAGGAAAGAAAACCATAAAAAGCAGAAACTAAAATAGAATAACAGAAAAAGCATTCCTAATTGTAAATCAGGTAGTGTAGATTAACATAGCCGAACGGTTAAGGTCAGATATACCAAACGGTATATCTGTTATCATCGTCACAATAACCAAACGGTGAGATGATTCAACATAGCCGAACGGTTAAGGTAAGATATACCGAACGATATTTCTGTTATTATCGTCACAATAACCAAACGATGAGATGATTCAACATAGCCGAACGGTTAAGGTCAGATATACTGAACGGTATTTTTGTTATCAGCCCCCCTCAAGATGGGTGTAAATATTTTGAAGACCCAGCTTGGAACGCAAAAGTTGAAAAGCAAGAGGGGGTAAGGGTTTAATTAATATGTCAGTTATCTGCATGGTTGTGGAAATAGGAAGTGATTTGATCAATCCAGCAACAACCTTTTCACGAACAAGATGACAGTCAATATCAATATGCTTTGTGCGTTCATGAAAAACTTGATTAGAAGCTATTTGTATGGCAGATTGATTGTCACAGTAGACAAGAGCAGGAGAGATGTAAGGAACGTGTAGATCATGAAGTAAATAAGTGAGCCACTGGAGTTCACACACTATGCTGGCCAGCAAGCGGTATTCAGCCTTAGAGGAGCTACGAGAAACGGTCGGTTGTTTCTTGGAGCGCCATGAAATGAGTGAACTTCCGAGGTATACAACGAACCCAGACCGATCGTCGAGTATCGGGACAGGTGGCCCAATCAGAATCACAGAAGGCCTTTAGCTGAATGATAGAATTATGTGGGAGAAAAATACCAGCACCAGGTGTACCTTTGAGGTATCGTAAAATACGAGTAGTAGCTTGTTGATGAGCAGAAGTTGGGGTAGACATGAACTGACTGAGGTGATTAACAACAAAAGTTATATCCGGACGAGTGGTGGTAAGGTAGATGAGTTTTCCAATGAGTCAACGATAAGAGGCAGCTGAAGCATCATCCAGTGACTGATCGATAGATAAAGATTGTTGTTTGTGAACCATTGGAGTAGGGACATGAGAGCAGTCAAGCAGACCAGTGTTAGTAAGGAGGTCCAGAACGTACTTTCGTTGGCTAAGATGGATTCCTTTGGAGTTGCGTGCAACCTCAAGACCGAGAAAGTAAGTTAGATTACCAAGATTCTTTATACGAAAGGTAGAATGGAGAAGGTTGGTAATACGTTGTATTTCTCCATTATTGTTGTCGGTTATGATGATATCATCAACATAAATGAGAAGTGCCGTAATGTAATCACCATCATGTTGCAGAAAAAGAGAATTGTCAGAAGTGGAACAATTATAATTATTTGAGAGTAAGAAATGGTGTAGCTTAGCATACCATTGTCGGCCAACTTGTTTGAGACCATATAAAGATATTTGCAGTTTGCATACCTAATTTTTAGTTGAGGTGGTAAGTCCAGGTGGAACTTTCATATAGACATCTTCATGAAGATCACCATGTAGAAAAACGTTGTTAACATCCAATTGTTTGAGTGACCAATTCTTGGAAGCAACAATGGCGAGAAGAAACCAAACAGTGGTGAGTTTGGCGACAGGTGCAAAAGTATCGAAGTAGTCTAACCCTTCAATTTGGTTATATCCTTTGGCGACCAGTCGTGATTTATATCGGTCGACCGAGCCATCAGAATTATATTTGATTTTATAAACACATCGACAACCAATAACAGTTTTATTAGGTGGTAAAGTAGTTAGAACCCAAGTATTATTATCCTGTAGAGCATCAAGCTCGGTACACATAGTAGTAACCCATTGCGGTTGTTTTGAAGCAGCAAAATAAGATGTTGATTCAGTATCAGATGAAATGGATAAAATGGTATGCTTAAAATGAGTAGAAAGATGATCATAATTAAGATAATTAGTAATAGGATAGTGAACAATACTATTAGTTTTAAAATCCTTTAAATAAGCAGGAATCTTACGTGGTCTAGAAGACCGTCTTATACTATCAAAAGTATCATTACCAGTAACATCAATAGAAGTGATATTTGTGGATGTACTATGAGTAAGATCATTAGTGCAAGGAATAGTTGAATTAGATAAATTATCAGCTGCAGTAGGGTCGATCAGTAAAAGGTCATCATAGTTATTGGTGTAATTGGTGGGCAAAGGCAGAGATAAGGAGTTGTCGGTTTTATGAGTATTTTTATATGGGAAAATATTTTCATGGAAAATAACATTGCGGGATATATCAACCTTATGATTTTTGAGATTTAAAAAGAGATAACCTTTTGTGTGCTGTTTAAAACCTAAGAAAATTCCAAGAACAACACGATCATCAAACTTCTTTTTGTGAGCAGTAATGGTGTTGGCATAGTAGAGGCAGTCAAAGATACGCAACATTGAGAGGTCACAAGGAGATCAATGAAGACGTTCGTATGGTGTATCATTCTGTAAGATAGGTGTGGGCATCTGATTGATAAAAAAACAGCATGTTGGGCTGCATAACACCAGAAAACAGTGGGAAGATGCGAGTGAAAAAGTAAGGCATGAGTGATATTTAATATGCGTTGGTGTTTACGTTCGACAACACCATTTTGTTCAGGAGTTTCAACACAAGTAGTGTGATGATTAATGCCCTTGTTGGAGAAAAGATCATACATAAGAAATTCAACACCATAATCAGTTCGGATATTTTTTACCTTTTTATTGAATTGAGTTTCTATGTTGCAAAGAAAAGTAAGAATATGATTTTTAACAGAAGATTTATCTAACATAGGTATAACCCAGGTGTAGCGAGAAAAATCATCAACTATAGTTAACAAGTATTTAAAACAATTCATAGAAGCAATACAAGGACCCCATATATTAATGTGCAACAGATCAAAAGAAGACAATGAATGAGATTTACTAGTAGTGTAAGGGAGTTTCTTTTGTTTAGTTCGATGACACGCATCATAGGAATCTGAGTATCATTTTGTATATAAGCATGTTTGGTTTTTAAAAGATGTAACCTGTCATTTGAAAGGTGTCCAAGACGAGCATGCCATAAGTTTGGATTCTGAATAGAGCAAATTAAAGAATTACAACTAGTATCATGTTTACAGGCAGTTGAGTCAAAAAAATATAAGCCATTGTGATGTCTAATCAAACCAATCTTCTCTTGACTTTGTGTGTCCTGCATAATGCAGCCAGAAGGAGAAAAAATTAATGTGCAAATAAGATTTGCAATAAGCTGTGAAACAGAGATAAGATTGAAAGAAACATCAAGAATACAGAGGACAATAGAAAGACAAAACTTAGGATTGAACCGAACGGTATCCTTTTAATGAGCATGTATAATTTTGCCATTTGGTAAAGTTACGGGAATAGGAATAATCTTTTGGTAAAAAGAAAAGAATTTTAAAGAGATGCAAATATGATCGGTGGCACGAGAATCAAGAAGCCAAGTATTAACAGAATGCACTTG